>NW_027620713.1:7500-20000 GCF_964198595.1 Lampetra fluviatilis | reverse complement strand
TGGTGTGCCCGGCCTCTCTGCTCCACCACTGTGTGTGTGTGTGTGACTGTGTGTGTGTGTGACTGTGTGTGTGTGACTGTGTGTGTGTGTGACTGTGTGTGTGGTTGAGTGTAGATGATGATGACACACCACTCCCCGCTGGTGGAACCCTAGTGGTGTGCCCGGCCTCTCTGCTCCACCACTGGCGTCAGGAGATTGAGTTGAGGACGACACCCGGCCGACTCACCGTGTGTGTCCATCACGGTGAGGCGCGTGAGCGCTCACCACACAGGTACACTCACCACACAGGTACACTCACCACACAGGTACACTCACCATCACACTCACCACACTCACCACACAGGTACACTCACCATCACCACACAGGTACACTCACCATCACCACACAGGTACACTCACCACACAGGTACACTCACCACGCTCACCACCACCACACTCACCACACAGGTACACTCACCACGCTCACCACCACCACACTCACCACACAGGTACACTCACCATCACCACACAGGTACACTCACCACACAGGTACACTCACCACGCTCACCACCACCACACTCACCACACAGGTACACTCACCACACAGGTACACTCACCATCACCACACAGGTACACTCACCACACAGGTACACTCACCACGCTCACCACCACCACACTCACCACACAGGTACACTCACCACGCTCACCACCACCACACTCACCACACAGGTACACTCACCACACAGGTACACTCACCACACAGGTACACTCACCATGCTCACCACCACGCTCACCACCACGCTCACCACACAGGTACACTCACCACCACCACACTCACCACCACGCTCACCACACAGGTACACTCACCACCACCACACTCACCACCACCACACTCACCACCACGCTCACCACACAGGTACACTCACCACCACGCTCACCACACAGGTACACTCACCACCACGCTCACCACACAGGTACACTCACCACCACCACACTCACCACCACACTCACCACACAGGTACACTCACCACCACGCTCACCACACAGGTACACTCACCACCACGCTCACCACACAGGTACACTCACCACCACCACACTCACCACCACGCTCACCACACAGGTACACTCACCACCACGCTCACCACACAGGTACACTCACCACCACCACGCTCACCACCACGCTCACCACACAGGTACACTCACCACCACCACACTCACCACCACGCTCACCACACAGGTACACTCACCACCACGCTCACCACACAGGTACACTCACCACCACCACGCTCACCACCACGCTCACCACACAGGTACACTCACCACCACACTCACCACACAGGTACACTCACCATCACCACACAGGTACACTCACCACGCTCACCACCACGCTCACCACCACGCTCACCACACAGGTACACTCACCACCACCACACAGGTACACTCACCACGCTCACCACCACGCTCACCACCACCACACAGGTACACTCACCATCACGCTCACCACCACCACCACCACATAGGTACACTCACCACCACCACACTCACCACACAGGTACACTCACCACCACACTCACCACCACCACGCTCACCACCACGCTCACCACCACCACACTCACCACCACACTCACCACACAGGTACACTCACCACCACCACCACGCTCACCACCACCACGCTCACCACCACCACACTCACCACCACCACACTCACCACCACCACGCTCACCACCACCACACTCACCACCACCACGCTCACCACCACCACACTCACCACCACCACACTCACCACCACACTCACCACACAGGTACACTCACCACCACCACGCTCACCACCACCACACTCACCACCACCACGCTCACCACCACCACACTCACCACCACCACGCTCACCACCACCACACTCACCACCACCACGCTCACCACCACCACACTCACCACCACCACACTCACCACCACACTCACCACACAGGTACACTCACCACCACCACGCTCACCACCACCACACTCACCACCACCACACTCACCACCACCACGCTCACCACCACCACACTCACCACCACACTCACCACACAGGTACACTCACCACCACCACACTCACCACCACGCTCACCACACAGGTACACTCACCACCACCACACTCACCACCACGCTCACCACACAGGTACACTCACCACCACGCTCACCACACAGGTACACTCACCACCACCACACTCACCACCACGCTCACCACACAGGTACACTCACCACCACGCTCACCACACAGGTACACTCACCACCACCACACTCACCACCACGCTCACCACACAGGTACACTCACCACCACCACGCTCACCACCACCACACTCACCACCACCACACTCACCACCACACTCACCACACAGGTACACTCACCACCACCACACTCACCACCACCACGCTCACCACCACCACGCTCACCACCACCACACTCACCACCACCACACTCACCACCACACTCACCACACAGGTACACTCACCACCACCACGCTCACCACCACCACACTCACCACCACCACACTCACCACCACCACACTCACCACCACCACGCTCACCACCACCACACTCACCACCACGCTCACCACACAGGTACACTCACCACCACCACACTCACCACCACCACACTCACCACCACCACGCTCACCACCACCACACTCACCACCACGCTCACCACACAGGTACACTCACCACCACGCTCACCACACAGGTACACTCACCACCACTACACTCACCACCACGCTCACCACACAGGTACACTCACCACCACGCTCACCACACAGGTACACTCACCACCACCACACTCACCACCACGCTCACCACACAGGTACACTCACCACCACCACACTCACCACCACCACGCTCACCACCACCACACTCACCACCACACTCACCACACAGGTACACTCACCACCACCACACTCACCACCACGCTCACCACACAGGTACACTCACCACCACCACACTCACCACCACGCTCACCACACAGGTACACTCACCACCACGCTCACCACACAGGTACACTCACCACCACGCTCACCACACAGGTACACTCACCACCACCACACTCACCACCACACTCACCACACAGGTACACTCACCACGCTCACCACCACCACACAGGTACACTCACCACCACGCTCACCACCACCACCACATAGGTACACTCACCACCACCACACTCACCACACAGGTACACTCACCACCACACTCACCACCACCACGCTCACCACCACGCTCACCACCACCACACTCACCATCACCACACTCACCACCACAACGCTCACCACCACACTCACCACCACCACACTCACCACCACCACACTCACCACGCTCACTACCACCACACTCACCACCACCACGCTCACCACCACCACGCTCACCACCACGCTCACCACCACCACACTCACCATCACCACACTCACCACCACCACGCTCACCACCACGCTCACCACACAGGTACACTCACCACCACCACACTCACCACCACCACACTCACCACCACCACACTCACCACCACGCTCACCACACAGGTACACTCACCACCACGCTCACCACACAGGTACACTCACCACCACCACACTCACCACCACGCTCACCACACAGGTACACTCACCACCACGCTCACCACACAGGTACACTCACCACCACCACACTCACCACCACGCTCACCACACAGGTACACTCACCACGCTCACCACCACGCTCACCACCACCACACAGGTACACTCACCACCACCACACTCACCACGCTCACCACCACGCTCACCACCACCACACAGGTACACTCACCACCACGCTCACCACCACCACCACATAGGTACACTCACCACCACCACACTCACCACACAGGTACACTCACCACCACACTCACCACCACCACGCTCACCACCACACTCACCACCACCACACTCACCACACAGGTACACTCACCACCACACTCACCACACAGGTACACTCACCACCACACTCACCACCACCACGCTCACCACCACACTCACCACCACGCTCACCACACTCACCACCACGCTCACCACACTCACCACCACGCTCACCACCACGCTCACCACCACCACACTCACCACCACACTCACCACACAGGTACACTCTCCACCACCACCACGCTCACCACCACCCTCACCACCACCACACTCACCACCACACTCACCACACAGGTACACTCACCACCACCACGCTCACCACCACCACACTCACCACCACCACGCTCACCACCACCACACTCACCACCACCACGCTCACCACCACCACCACGCTCACCACCACCACGCTCACCACCACCACGCTCACCACCACCACGCTCACCACCACCACCACGCTCACCACCACCACGCTCACCACCACGCTCACCACCACCACGCTCACCACCACCACGCTCACCACCACCACACTCACCACCACCACCACGCTCACCACCACCACACTCACCACCACACTCACCACACAGGTACACTCACCACCACCACGCTCACCACGCTCACCACGCTCACCACCACACTCACCACCACACAGGTACACTCACCACCACCACACTCACCACCACGCTCACCACCACCACACAGGTACACTCACCATGCTCACCACACAGGTACACTCACCACCACCACACTCACCACCACCACACTCACCATCACCACACTCACCACCACCACGCTCACCACCACCACACTCACCATCACCACACTCACCACCACCACGCTCACCACCACCACACTCACCATCACCACACTCACCACCACCACGCTCACCACCACGCTCACCACACAGGTACACTCACCACCACCACGCTCACCACCACACTCACCACGCTCACTACCACCACACTCACCACCACCACGCTCACCACCACCACACTCACCACCACACTCACCACCACCACACTCACCACCACCACACTCACCACCACCACACTCACCACCACCACGCTCACCACCACCACACTCACCACCACGCTCACCACACAGGTACACTCACCACCACCACACTCACCACACTCACCACCACCACACTCACCACACTCACCACCACCACACTCACCACCACGCTCACCACACAGGTACACTCACCACCACCACACTCACCACCACGCTCACCACACAGGTACACTCACCACCACCACACTCACCACCACCACACTCACCACCACCACACTCACCACCACGCTCACCACACAGGTACACTCACCACCACCACACTCACCACACTCACCACCACCACACTCACCACACTCACCACCACCACACTCACCACCACGCTCACCACACAGGTACACTCACCACCACCACACTCACCACCACGCTCACCACACAGGTACACTCACCACCACACTCACCACACTCACCACCACCACACTCACCACCACGCTCACCACACAGGTACACTCACCACCACCACACTCACCACCACCACACTCACCACCACCACACTCACCACCACGCTCACCACACAGGTACACTCACCACCACACTCACCACACTCACCACCACCACACTCACCACACTCACCACCACCACACTCACCACCACGCTCACCACACAGGTACACTCACCACCACCACACTCACCACCACGCTCACCACACAGGTACACTCACCACCACACTCACCACACTCACCACCACCACACTCACCACACTCACCACCACCACACTCACCACCACGCTCACCACACAGGTACACTCACCACCACCACACTCACCACCACGCTCACCACACAGGTACACTCACCACCACACTCACCACACTCACCACCACCACACTCACCACACTCACCACCACCACACTCACCACCACGCTCACCACACAGGTACACTCACCACCACCACACTCACCACCACGCTCACCACACAGGTACACTCACCACCACACTCACCACACTCACCACCACCACACTCACCACACTCACCACCACCACACTCACCACCACGCTCACCACACAGGTACACTCACCACCACCACACTCACCACCACGCTCACCACACAGGTACACTCACCACCACCACACTCACCACCACCACCACACTCACCACACTCACCACACTCACCACTACCCTCACCCTCACCACGCTCACCCCCCTCACCACGATCTCCACCAACACCACGCTCACCTCCACACTCACCACGCTCACCACCACCCTCACACTCACCACCCTCACCACGCTCACCACCACACTCACCACGCTCACCACGCTCACTCCCTCACCACGCTCACCACCACCACGCTCACCACCACCACGCTCACCACCACGCTCACCACCACCACACTCACCACGCTCATCACCACCACACTCACCACCCTAACCACGCTCACCCCCCTCACCACGCTCACCACCACCACGCTCACCACCACCACCACGGTCACCACGCTCACCACCACCACCACCACGCTCACCACCACCACCACGCTCACCACGCTCACCACCACCACCACCACGCTCACCACCACCACCACGGTCACCACGCTCACCACCACCACCACCACGTTCACCACGCTCACCACCACCACCACGCTCACCACCACCACCACGGTCACCACGCTCACCACCACCACCACCACGCTCACCACCACCACCACGTTCACCACGCTCACCACCACCACCACCACGGTCACCACGCTCACCACCACCACCACCACCACGCTCACCACCACCACCACCACCACGCTCACCACCACCACCACGCTCACCACCACGTTCACCACGCTCACCACCACCACCACGCTCACCACCACCACCACGCTCACCACCACCACCACCACGCTCACCACCACAACGTTCACCACGCTCACCACCACCACGCTCACCACCACCACCACGCTCACCACCACCACCACGCTCACCACCACCACCACACTCACCACCACGCTCACCCCCCTCACCACACTCACCACCACCCTCACACTCACCACCCTCACCACACGCACCACACTCACCACCACACTCACCACCACACTCACCACACTCACCACCACGCTCACCACACTCACCACCACGCTCACCACACTCACCACCACACTCACCACGCTCACCACACTCACCACACTCACCACCACGCTCACCACACTCACCACCACGCTCACCACACTCACCACCACGCTCACCACACTCACCACCACGCTCACCACACTCACCACCACGCTCACCACACACTCACCACCACACTCACCACCACACTCACCACGCTCACCACACTCACCACACTCACCACCACGCTCACCACACTCACCACCACGCTCACCACACTCACCACCACACTCACCACGCTCACCACACTCACCACGCTCACCAGGCTCACCCGGCTCTCCGTGGTGAGCGTGGTGAGCAGGTTGTGCCGCTACTCTGTGGTGCTCACCACCTACAACCTCGTCGCCCGGGAGGTCGGCGACGGGGGTCAGAGGTCGGGGGGTCAGAGGTCGCGACCCCAGAGGGGGGCGACGCTGGGGCGGGTCAACTGGGCGAGGCTCGTTTTGGACGAAGCTCACAACGTCAAGAACCCCAAGGTGGGGGGTGGGGGGGGGTGTGTGGGTGTGTGTGTAGTGGTGTGTGTGTGTGAGTTAGTGTGTGTGTGTGTAGTGGTGTGTGTGTGTGTGTGTGTGGGGGGTGTGTGTGTGTGTGTAGTGGTGTGTGTGTGTAGTTGTGTGTGTGAGTTAGTGTGTGTATGTGTGTGTGTGTAGTGGTGTGTGTGAGTTAGTGTGTGTATGTGTGTGTGTGAGTTAGTGTGTGTATGTGTGTGTGTGTAGTTGTGTGTGTGAGTTGGTGTGTGTATGTGTGTGTGTGTAGTGGTGTGTGTGTGTGTGTGAGTTAGTGTGTGTATGTGTGTGTGTGTGTAGTGGTGTGTGTGTGTGTGAGTGAGTAAGTGTGTGTATGTGTGTAGTGGTGTGTGTGTGTGAGTTAGTGTGTGTGTGTGTAGTGGTGTGTGTGTGTGTGTGTGGGGGGTGTGTGTGTGTGTGTAGTGGTGTGTGTGTGTAGTTGTGTGTGTGAGTTAGTGTGTGTATGTGTGTGTGTGTAGTGGTGTGTGTGAGTTAGTGTGTGTATGTGTGTAGTGGTGTGTGTGTGTGTGTAGTGGTGTGTGTGTGTGTAGTGGTGTGTGTGTGTGTGTAGTGGTGTGTGTGTGTGTGAGTGAGTTAGTGTGTGTATGTGTGTAGTGGTGTGTGTGTGTGTGTAGTGGTGTGTGTGTGTGTAGTGGTGTGTGTGTGTGTGTAGTGGTGTGTGTGTGTGTGAGTGAGTTAGTGTGTGTATGTGTGTAGTGGTGTGTGTGTGTGTGTAGTGGTGTGTGTGTGTGTAGTGGTGTGTGTGTGTGTGTAGTGGTGTGTGTGTGTGAGTGAGTTAGTGTGTGTATGTGTGTAGTGGTGTGTGTGTGTGTGTAGTGGTGTGTGTGTGTGTAGTGGTGTGTGTGTGTAGTGGTGTGTGTGTGTGTGAGTGAGTTAGTGTGTGTATGTGTGTAGTGGTGTGTGTGTGTGTGTAGTGGTGTGTGTGTGTGTAGTGGTGTGTGTGTGTGTGTAGTGGTGTGTGTGTGTGTGTAGTGGTGTGTGTGTGTGTGAGTTAGTTAGTGTGTGTATGTGTGTAGTGGTGTGTGTGTGTGTGTAGTGGTGTGTGTGTGTGTAGTGGTGTGTGTGTGTGTGTAGTGGTGTGTGTGTGTGTGAGTGAGTTAGTGTGTGTATGTGTGTAGTGGTGTGTGTGTGTGTGTAGTGGTGTGTGTGTGTGTAGTGGTGTGTGTGTGTGTGTAGTGGTGTGTGTGTGAGTGAGTTAGTGTGTGTATGTGTGTGTGTGAGTGAGTTAGTGTGTGTATGTGTGTGTGTGTAGTGGTGTGTGTGTGTGTGAGTGAGTTAGTGTGTGTATGTGTGTGTGTGTAGTGGTGTGTGTATGTGTGTGTGTGTAGTGGTGTGTGTGTGTGTGAGTTAGTGTGTGTATGTGTGTGTGTGTAGTGGTGTGTGTGTGTGTGTGTAGTGGTGTGTGTGTGTGTAGTGGTGTGTGTGTGTGTGTAGTGGTGTGTGTGTGTGAGTGAGTTAGTGTGTGTATGTGTGTGTAGTGGTGTGTGTGTGTGTGTGTAGTGGTGTGTGTGTGTGTAGTGGTGTGTGTGTGTGTGTAGTGGTGTGTGTGTGTGTGAGTGAGTTAGTGTGTGTATGTGTGTGTGTGAGTGAGTTAGTGTGTGTATGTGTGTGTGTGTAGTGGTGTGTGTGTGTGTGAGTGAGTTAGTGTGTGTATGTGTGTGTGTAGTGGTGTGTGTATGTGTGTGTGTGTAGTGGTGTGTGTGTGTGTGAGTTAGTGTGTGTATGTGTGTGTGTGTAGTGGTGTGTGTGTGTGTGTGTAGTGGTGTGTGTGTGTGTAGTGGTGTGTGTGTGTGTGTAGTGGTGTGTGTGTGTGTGAGTGAGTTAGTGTGTGTATGTGTGTGTATGTGTGTGTGTGAGTGAGTTAGTGTGTGTGTGTGTGTGTAGTGGTGTGTGTGTGTGTGAGTGAGTTAGTGTATGTGTGTGTGTGTAGTGGTGTGTGTATGTGTGTGTGTGTAGTGGTGTGTGTGTGTGTGAGTTAGTGTGTGTAGTGGTGTGTGTGTAGTGGTGTGTGTGTGTGTGTAGTGGTGTGTGTGTGTGTAGTGGTGTGTGTGTGTGTGTAGTGGTGTGTGTGTGTGTGAGTGAGTTAGTGTGTGTATGTGTGTGTGTGAGTGAGTTAGTGTGTGTATGTGTGTGTGTGTAGTGGTGTGTGTGTGTGTGAGTGAGTTAGTGTGTGTATGTGTGTGTGTGTAGTGGTGTGTGTATGTGTGTGTGTGTAGTGGTGTGTGTGTGTGTGAGTTAGTGTGTGTATGTGTGTGTGTGTAGTGGTGTGTGTGTGTGTGAGTGAGTTAGTGTGTGTATGTGTGTGTGTGTAGTGGTGTGTGTATGTGTGTGTGTGTAGTGGTGTGTGTGTGTGTGAGTTAGTGTGTGTATGTGTGTGTGTGTAGTGGTGTGTGTGTGTGTGTGTGTAGTGGTGTGTGTGTGTGTAGTGGTGTGTGTGTGTGTGTAGTGGTGTGTGTGTGTGTGAGTGAGTTAGTGTGTGTGTGTGTGTGTGTGAGTGAGTTAGTGTGTGTATGTGTGTGTGTGAGTGAGTTAGTGTGTGTATGTGTGTGTGTGTAGTGGTGTGTGTGTGTGTGAGTGAGTTAGTGTGTGTATGTGTGTGTGTGTGTAGTGGTGTGTGTATGTGTGTGTGTGTAGTGGTGTGTGTGTGTGTGAGTTAGTGTGTGTATGTGTGTGTGTGTAGTGGTGTGTGTGTGTGTGTAGTGGTGTGTGTGTGTGTAGTGGTGTGTGTGTGTGTGTAGTGGTGTGTGTGTGTGTGAGTGAGTTAGTGTGTGTATGTGTGTGTGTGAGTGAGTTAGTGTGTGTAGTGGTGTGTGTGTGTGTGTAGTGGTGTGTGTGTATGTGTGTGTGTGTAGTGGTGTGTGTGTGTGTGTAGTGGTGTGTGTGTGTGTGAGTGAGTTAGTGTGTGTATGTGTGTGTGTGAGTGAGTTAGTGTGTGTATGTGTGTGTGTGTAGTGGTGTGTGTGTGTGTGAGTGAGTTAGTGTGTGTATGTGTGTGTGTGTAGTGGTGTGTGTATGTGTGTGTGTGTAGTGGTGTGTGTGTGTGTGAGTTAGTGTGTGTATGTGTGTGTGTGTAGTGGTGTGTGTGTGTGTGTAGTGGTGTGTGTGTGTGTGTAGTGGTGTGTGTGTGTGTGAGTGAGTTAGTGTGTGTATGTGTGTGTGTGTAGTGGTGTGTGTGTGTGTGTGTGAGTTAGTGTGTGTATGTGTGTGTGTGTAGTGGTGTGTGTGTGTGTGTGTGTGAGTTAGTGTGTGTATGTGTGTGTGTGTAGTGGTGTGTGTGTGTAGTGGTGTGTGTGTGTGTGAGTTAGTGTGTGTATGTGTGTGTGTGTAGTGGTGTGTGTGTGTGTGAGTTAGTGTGTGTATGTGTGTGTGTGTAGTGGTGTGTGTGTGTGTGAGTTAGTGTGTAGTGGTGTGTGTGTGTGTGAGTTAGTGTGTGTATGTGTGTGTGTGTGTGTGGTGTGTGTGTGTGTGTGAGTTAGTGTGTGTATGTGGTGTGTGTGAGTTAGTGTGTGTAGTTGTGTGTGTATGTGTATGTGTGTGAGTTAGTGTGTGTATGTGTGTGTGGTGTGTGTGAGTTAGTGTGTGTATGTGTGTGTGTGTAGTGGTGTGTGTGTGTGTGTGTGAGTGAGTTAGTGTGTGTATGTGTGTGTGTGTAGTGGTGTGTGTGTGTGTGTGTGTGAGTGTGTGTGTGGTGCGTGTGTACGTGTGTGGTGTGTGTGTGGTGTGTGTGAGTTAGTGTGTGTATGTGGAGAGTGGTGTGGTGTTTGAGTGTGTGGTGTGTGGTGTGTGTGTGTGTGAGTGTGTGTGTGGTGCGTGTGTACGTGTGTGGTGTGTGTGTGTGTGGTGTGTGTGTGGTGTGTGTGTGGTGTGTGTGAGTTAGTGTGTGTATGTGGAGAGTGGTGTGGTGTGTGGTGTGTGTGGTGTGTGTGTGGTGTGTGTGGTGTGTGTGGGGTGTGTGGGGTGTGTGGTGTGGTGTGTGTGGTGTGGTGTGTGTGGTGTGTGTAGGGTGTGTACGTGTGTGGTGTGGTGTGTGTGGTGTGTGGTGTGTGTGGTGGTGTGTGTGGTGTGTGGTGTGTGGTGTGTGGTGGTGTGTGTGGTGTGTGGTGTGTGGTGTGTGTGTGGTGTGTGTGGTGTGTGTGGTGGTGTGTGTGGTGTGTGGTGTGTGTGTGGTGTGGTGTGTGTGGTGTGTGTGGTGTGGTGTGTGTGGTGCGTGTGGTGCGTGGTGTGTGTGGTGGTGTGTGTGGTGTGGTGTGTGTGGTGTGTGTGGTTGGTGTGGTGTGTGTGGTGTGTGTGGTGCGTGTGGGGTGTGGTGTGTGTGGTGGTGTGTGTGGTGTGGTGTGTGTGGTGTGTGCGGTGTGGTGTGTGTGGTGCGTGTGGTGTGTGAGGTGTGTGTGGTGTGTGTGGTGGTGTGTGTGGTGGTGTGTGTGGTGTGGTGCGTGTGGTGTGTGTGGTGTGTGTGTACGCTGTGTGTGTGTGTACACTGTGTGTGTGTGTGTGTACGCTGTGTGTGTGTACGCTGTGTGTGTGTGTACACTGTGTGTGTGTGTACGCTGTGTGTGTGTGTACACTGTGTGTGTGTGTACACTGTGTGTGTGTGTACACTGTGTGTGTGTGTACACTGTGTGTGTGTGTACACTGTGTGTGTGTGTACGCTGTGTGTGTGTGTACACTGTGTGTGTGTGTACACTGTGTGTGTGTGTACACTGTGTGTGTGTGTACACTGTGTGTGTGTGTACACTGTGTGTGTGTGTACACTGTGTGTGTGTGTACGCTGTGTGTGTGTGTACACTGTGTGTGTGTGTACACTGTGTGTGTGTGTACACTGTGTGTGTGTGTACGCTGTGTGTGTGTGTACACTGTGTGTGTGTGTACACTGTGTGTGTAGGTGAGGACGAGTGTGGCTGTGTGTGTGTACACTGTGTGTGTGTGTGTATGCTGTGTGTGTGTATG
>NW_027620713.1:0-5000 GCF_964198595.1 Lampetra fluviatilis | reverse complement strand
GTGTGTGTGTGTACACTGTGTGTGTGTGTACACTGTGTGTGTGTGTACACTGTGTGTGTGTGTACACTGTGTGTGTGTGTACGCTGTGTGTGTGTGTACGCTGTGTGTGTGTGTACGCTGTGTGTGTGTGTACGCTGTGTGTGTGTGTACACTGTGTGTGTGTGTACACTGTGTGTGTGTGTACACTGTGTGTGTGTGTACACTGTGTGTGTGTGTACGCTGTGTGTGTGTGTACACTGTGTGTGTGTGTACACTGTGTGTGTGTATACTGTGTGTGTGTGTACGCTGTGTGTGTGTGTGTACACTGTGTGTGTGTGTACACTGTGTGTGTGTACACTGTGTGTGTGTGTACGCTGTGTGTGTGTGTACACTGTGTGTGTGTGTACACTGTGTGTGTGTATACTGTGTGTGTGTGTACGCTGTGTGTGTGTGTGTACACTGTGTGTGTGTGTACACTGTGTGTGTGTACACTGTGTGTGTGTGTACACTGTGTGTGTGTACACTGTGTGTGTACACTGTGTGTGTGTGTACGCTGTGTGTGTGTGTACACTGTGTGTGTGTACACTGTGTGTGTACACTGTGTGTGTGTGTACGCTGTGTGTGTGTGTACACTGTGTGTGTGTGTACACTGTGTGTGTGTGTACACTGTGTGTGTGTACACTGTGTGTGTGTGTACACTGTGTGTGTGTACACTGTGTGTGTGTGTACACTGTGTGTGTGTGTACGCTGTGTGTGTGTACACTGTGTGTGTGTGTACACTGTGTGTGTGTGTACGCTGTGTGTGTGTGTACGCTGTGTGTGTGTGTACACTGTGTGTGTGTGTACGCTGTGTGTGTGTGTACACTGTGTGTGTGTGTACACTGTGTGTGTGTGTACACTGTGTGTGTGTGTACGCTGTGTGTGTGTGTACACTGTGCGTGTGTGTGTACACTGTGTGTGTGTACACTGTGTGTGTGTGTACGCTGTGTGTGTGTGTACACTGTGTGTGTGTGTACACTGTGTGTGTGTGTACACTGTGTGTGTGTGTACACTGTGTGTGTGTGTGTACACTGTGTGTGTGTGTACGCTGTGTGTGTGTGTACACTGTGTGTGTGTGTACACTGTGTGTGTGTGTACACTGTGTGTGTGTGTGTACGCTGTGTGTGTGTACACTGTGTGTGTGTGTACACTGTGTGTGTGTGTACGCTGTGTGTGTGTGTGTACACTGTGTGTGTGTGTACACTGTGTGTGTGTGTACACTGTGTGTGTGTGTACACTGTGTGTGTGTGTACGCTGTGTGTGTGTGTGTATGCTGTGTGTGTGTGTACACTGTGTGTGTGTGTACGCTGTGTGTGTGTGTACACTGTGTGTGTACACTGTGTGTGTGTGTACACTGTGTGTGTACACTGTGTGTGTGTGTACACTGTGTGTGTACACTGTGTGTGTGTGTACACTGTGTGTGTGTGTACACTGTGTGTGTGTGTACGCTGTGTGTGTGTGTACACTGTGTGTGTGTGTACACTGTGTGTGTGTGTACGCTGTGTGTGTGTGTACGCTGTGTGTGTGTGTACGCTGTGTGTGTGTGTACACTGTGTGTGTGTGTACACTGTGTGTGTGTGTACACTGTGTGTGTGTGTACGCTGTGTGTGTGTGTACGCTGTGTGTGTGTGTACGCTGTGTGTGTGTGTACGCTGTGTGTGTGTGTACACTGTGTGTGTGTGTACACTGTGTGTGTGTGTACACTGTGTGTGTGTGTACGCTGTGTGTGTGTGTACGCTGTGTGTGTGTGTACGCTGTGTGTGTGTGTACGCTGTGTGTGTGTGTACGCTGTGTGTGTGTGTACACTGTGTGTGTGTGTACACTGTGTGTGTGTGTACGCTGTGTGTGTGTGTACGCTGTGTGTGTGTGTACGCTGTGTGTGTGTGTACGCTGTGTGTGTGTGTACGCTGTGTGTGTGTGTACGCTGTGTGTGTGTGTACACTGTGTGTGTGTGTACACTGTGTGTGTGTGTACGCTGTGTGTGTGTGTACGCTGTGTGTGTGTGTACACTGTGTGTGTGTGTACACTGTGTGTGTGTATACTGTGTGTGTGTGTACGCTGTGTGTGTGTGTGTACACTGTGTGTGTGTGTACACTGTGTGTGTGTACACTGTGTGTGTGTGTACGCTGTGTGTGTGTGTACACTGTGTGTGTGTGTACACTGTGTGTGTGTATACTGTGTGTGTGTGTACGCTGTGTGTGTGTGTGTACACTGTGTGTGTGTGTACACTGTGTGTGTGTACACTGTGTGTGTGTGTACACTGTGTGTGTGTACACTGTGTGTGTACACTGTGTGTGTGTGTACGCTGTGTGTGTGTGTACACTGTGTGTGTGTACACTGTGTGTGTACACTGTGTGTGTGTGTACGCTGTGTGTGTGTGTACACTGTGTGTGTGTGTACACTGTGTGTGTGTGTACACTGTGTGTGTGTACACTGTGTGTGTGTGTACACTGTGTGTGTGTACACTGTGTGTGTGTGTACACTGTGTGTGTGTGTACGCTGTGTGTGTGTACACTGTGTGTGTGTGTACGCTGTGTGTGTGTGTACGCTGTGTGTGTGTGTACGCTGTGTGTGTGTGTACGCTGTGTGTGTGTGTACGCTGTGTGTGTGTGTACACTGTGTGTGTGTGTACACTGTGTGTGTGTGTACACTGTGTGTGTGTGTACGCTGTGTGTGTGTGTACACTGTGCGTGTGTGTGTACACTGTGTGTGTGTACACTGTGTGTGTGTGTACGCTGTGTGTGTGTGTACACTGTGTGTGTGTACACTGTGTGTGTGTACGCTGTGTGTGTGTGTACACTGTGTGTGTGTGTACACTGTGTGTGTGTGTACACTGTGTGTGTGTGTACGCTGTGTGTGTGTGTACACTGTGTGTGTGTGTGTACACTGTGTGTGTGTGTACACTGTGTGTGTGTGTACACTGTGTGTGTGTGTGTACACTGTGTGTGTGTGTACGCTGTGTGTGTGTGTACACTGTGTGTGTGTGTACACTGTGTGTGTGTGTACACTGTGTGTGTGTGTGTACGCTGTGTGTGTGTACACTGTGTGTGTGTGTACACTGTGTGTGTGTGTACGCTGTGTGTGTGTGTGTACACTGTGTGTGTGTGTACACTGTGTGTGTGTGTACGCTGTGTGTGTGTACACTGTGTGTGTGTGTACACTGTGTGTGTGTGTACGCTGTGTGTGTGTGTGTACACTGTGTGTGTGTGTACACTGTGTGTGTGTACACTGTGTGTGTGTGTACGCTGTGTGTGTGTGTGTACACTGTGTGTGTGTGTACGCTGTGTGTGTGTGTACACTGTGTGTGTGTGTACGCTGTGTGTGTGTGTACACTGTGTGTGTGTGTACACTGTGTGTGTGTGTACGCTGTGTGTGTGTGTACACTGTGTGTGCGTGTACGCTGTGTGTGTGTGTACACTGTGTGTGTGTGTACACTGTGTGTGTGTGTACACTGTGTGTGTGTGTACACTGTGTGTGTGTGTACGCTGTGTGTGTGTACGCTGTGTGTGTGTGTACACTGTGTGTGTGTGTACACTGTGTGTGTGTGTACACTGTGTGTGTGTGTACACTGTGTGTGTGTGTACACTGTGTGTGTGTACACTGTGTGTGTGTGTACACTGTGTGTGTGTGTACACTGTGTGTGTGTGTACACTGTGTGTGTGTGTACGCTGTGTGTGTGTGTACAGCTGTGTGTGTGTGTACACTGTGTGTGTGTGTACGCTGGTGTGTGTGTACACTGTGTGTGTGTGTACACTGTGTGTGTGTACACTGTGTGTGTGTGTACGCTGTGTGTGTGTACACTGTGTGTGTGTGTACGCTGTGTGTGTGTGTACACTGTGTGTGTGTGTACACTGTGTGTGTGTGTACACTGTGTGTGTGTGTACACTGTGTGTGTGTGTACACTGTGTGTGTGTTGTACACTGTGTGTGTGTGTACACTGTGTGTGTGTGTACGCTGTGTGTGTGTGTACACTGTGTGTGTGTGTACACTGTGTGTGTGTGTACGCTGTGTGTGTGTGTACGCTGTGTGTGTGTGTACACTGTGTGTGTGTGTACGCTGTGTGTGTGTGTACACTGTGTGTGTGTGTACGCTGTGTGTGTGTGTACACTGTGTGTGTGTGTACACTGTGTGTGTGTGTACACTGTGTGTGTGTGTACACTGTGTGTGTGTGTACACTGTGTGTGTGTGTACACTGTGTGTGTGTGTACACTGTGTGTGTGTGTACGCTGTGTGTGTGTGTACACTGTGTGTGTGTGTACACTGTGTGTGTGTGTACAGCTGTGTGTGGTGTGTACACTGTGTGTGTGTGTACACTGTGTGTGTGTGTACACTGTGTGTGTGTGTACACTGTGTGTGTGTGTGTACACTGTGTGTGTGTGTACACTGTGTGTGTGTGTACACTGTGTGTGTGTACACTGTGTGTGTGTGTACACTGTGTGTGTGTGTGGTACACTGTGTGTGTGTGTACACTGTGTGTGTGTGTACGACTGTGTGTGTGTGTGTACACTGTGTGTGTGTGTACACTGTGTGTGTGTGTACACTGTGTGTGTGTGTACACTGTGTGTGTGTGTACGCTGTGTGTGTGTGTACACTGTGTGTGTGTGTACACTGTGTGTGTGTGTACACTGTGTGTGTGTACACTGTGTGTGTTGTGTACACTGTGTGTGTGTGTAACGCTGTGTGTGTGTGTACGCTGTGTGTGTGTGTACACTGTGTGTGTGTGTACACTGTGTGTGTGTGTACACTGTGTGTGTGTGTACACTGTGTGTGTGTGTACGCTGTGTGTGTTGTGTACGCTGTGTGTGTGTGTACGCTGTGTGTGTGTGTACACTGTGTGTGTGTGTACACTGTGTGTGTGTACACTGTGTGTGTGTGTACGCTGTGTGTGTGTGTACGCTGTGTGTGTGTGTACACTGTGTGTGTGTGTACACTGTGTGTGTGTGTACACTGTGTGTGTGTGTACACTGTGTGTGTGTGTACAC
>NW_027620712.1:127500-138421 GCF_964198595.1 Lampetra fluviatilis | reverse complement strand
GGGTCTCTGTGTGTCTCTATGGGTCTCTGTGTGTGTCTCTACAGGTCTCTGTGTCTCTATGAGTATATTTATGGGTCTTTATGGGTCTCTGTGTGTCTCTATGGGTCTATGTGTGTCTGTGTGTGTCTCTACAGGTCTCTGTGTCTCTATGAGTATTTATGGGTCTTTATGGGTCTCTGTGTGTCTCTATGGGTCTATGTGTGTCTGTGTGTGTCTCTACAGGTCTCTGTGTCTCTATGAGTATTTATGGGTCTTTATGGGTCTCTGTGTGTCTCTATGGGTCTATGTGTGTCTGTGTGTGTCTCTACAGGTCTCTGTGTCTCTATGAGTATTTATGGGTCTTTATGGGTCTCTGTGTGTTGCTGTGCATCTCTATGGATCTATGTATCTCTGTGTCTCTCTAGAGGTACCTGTGTATCTCTATGGGTCTTTATGGGTCTATGTGTGTATCTATGGGTCTCTGTGGTTCTGTATCTCTATGTGTCTCTATGTATCTCTATGTATCTCTATGCATCTTTATGTATCTCTGTGTCTGTATGCATCTCTCTCCACTGGACATCTGTGACAAAAACCTGCGGTGTGAATGATGACGATCTTCTGACGTTACCCCACTCCCCCATGCCCCCACCCCCCCCCTCGTGTCGCCACCATCACCATCATCATCAGCGGTGGTGGTGAGGGACAGGCCGCCAGCGTGCAGCCGGTGCTGGAGCACAACCGGAGTCTGCACGAGGCCAACGTCCAGCTGAGCAGGGAGCTGCAGGTGGCTGTGGATCACACGGCGCAACCTGCAGGAGAAGCTCATGGTGGTGAGTGGTGGTGGGTGTGAGTGGTGAGTGGGTGAGTGTGTGAGTGGTGAGTGTGTGGGTCGTGAGTGGTGGTGGGTGTGAGTGGGTGAGTGTGTGAGTGTGTGAGTGGTGAGTGAGTGGGTGAGTGTGGTGAGTGTGTGAGTGGTGAGTGTGTGAGAAGGTCATCCTGGTGAGTGGTGGTGGTGAGTGGTGAGTGAGTGAGTGAGAGTGTGAGAAGGTCGTGGTGGTGAGTGGTGAGTGAGTGAGTGAGTGGGTGAGTGTGTGAGTGGTGAGTGTGTGAGTGGTGAGTGTGTGAGTGGTGAGTGTGTGAAAAGGTCATCCTGGTGAGTGGTGGTGGTGAGTGTGAGTGGGGTGAGTGTGAGTGGTGAGTGTGTGGGTGGTGAGTGGGTGAGTGTGGTGAGTGGTGGTGGTGAGTGTGAGTGGGGTGAGTGGTGAGTGTGTGGGTGGTGAGTGGGTGAGTGTGGTGGTGGTGGTGAGTGTGAGTGGGGTGAGTGGGGTGAGTGTGGTGAGTGGTGGTGGTGAGTGTGAGTGGGGTGAGTGGGTGAGTGGTGAGTGTGTGAGAAGGTCATCCTGGTGAGTGGTGGTGAGTCTGGTGGGTGGGTGAGAATGCGAGAGTGTGAGTGGTGAGTGTGTGAGTGGTGAGTGTGTGAGTGGTGAGTGTGTGAGTGTGTGAGAGTGAGTGGTGAGTGGGTGAGTGTGGTGAGTGTGTGAGTGGTGAGTGTGTGGGTGGGTGAGTGTGTGAGTGGTGAGTGGGTGAGAGTGTGAGTGGTGAGTTTGTGAGTGTGCGTGTGAATGTGTGAGAAGGTCATCCTGGTGAGTGGGTGGTGAGTGGGTGAGAGTGCGAGAGTGTGAGTGGTGTGTGTGAGCGTGCGAGTGTGTGTGTGAGCGTGTGAGTGAGTGAGTGCGTGTGTGCGTGTGTGTGTGAGCGTGTGAGCGTGAGTGTGTGTGTGCGTGTGCGTGTGTGTGTGCGTGTGTGTGAGCGTGTGAGCGTGTGAGCGTGTGTGTGAGCGTGTGTGTGTGCGTGCGTGTGAGCGTGTGAGCGTGTGCTGTGTGAGTGAGTGCATGTGTGCTGTGTGTGTGAGTGCGTGAGTGTGCTGTGTGCTGTGTGTGAGTGCGTGAGTGTGGGCGTGTGTGGTGCGTGTGTGGCTTCTCACTGACCCCTTTGCCCCTCTCCCTGGCACCCGCCTCAGTCGGAGATGGAGCGCCAGAAGCTGCTGGCGCGCTTTGCCGAGCTGAAGGATCATGAAGCGTGAGTCGCCCCGTTCTGTAGTGTGTAGTGTAGTGTACTAGTACAGCACTAGTGTATAGTGTAGTGTATAGTGTAGTATACTAGTATATAATAGTGTAGTGTATAGTGTATCTTAGTGTAGTGTGTAGTGTGTCTTAGTGTAGTGTATCTTAGAGTAGTGGATAGTGTAGTGTAGTAACAATAGTGTAGTGTATAGTGTATTGTATGATAGTGTAGTGTGTAGTGTATAGTGTATTGTATAATAGTGTAGTGGATAGTGTAGTGTGTAGTGTTGTGTAGTGTATCTTAGTGTAGTGTATAATAGTGTAGTGTTAGTGTAGGTGTAGTGTTAGTGAGTGTAGTGTATAGTGTATTGTATAATAGTGTAGTGGATAGTGTAGTGTATAATAGTGTAGTGGTAGTATATAGTGTAGTGTATCTTAGTGTAGTGTGTAGTGTAGTGTAGTAGGTAATGGTAGTGTATTAGGGTAGGGTGTAGTGTAGTAGTAGTGTAGTGTATAAGCGTGTAGTCTATAATAGTGTAGTGAGTAGTATATAGTAGTGTAGTAGCAAAGTGGTTCAGCATTGGCAGCGTGGGGTGTTGGCACACGCCTAGCGCCCCCCCCCATCTCCCCCACAGGGTGCCGGCTTGACATCATGTCCCTAGTGGACACGCAGACTGATGAGGTGGGGGGGCAGCAGCGAGCCAGCTGAGCTAGGCTGGAGTCTTCAGGAACTCATCAACGAGCTAGAGGTACACCACCACATCACATCTCACGCTAGCATCACCTCACTCGCTCGAGCGTCACTCACTCACTCTCACTCACTCACTCTCTCACTCTCACTCACTCACTCACTCACTCTCTCACTCTCACTCTCACTCACATCACTCTCATCTCTCGTCACTCACTCTCGACTCAGCTCGACGATCGAATACACTCAGCTCACTCACTCTCGAGCTACTCACTCACCTCTCACTCACATCCACTCTCACACTCTCGACAGTCTCTACTCACTCTCTCACTCACTCTCACTCACTCTCTCAACTCACTCTCTCACTCACTCACTCACTCTCTCACTCCTCACCTCACTCACTCACTCACTCTCTCACACGCGTCACTCACTCACTCTCTCACTCACTCACTCACTCACTCTCTCACTCACTCACTCACTCACTCACTCACTCTCTCACTCACTCTCTCACTTCACTCACTCACTCTCTCACTCACTCTCTCACTCACTCTCACTCTCACTCACTCACTCTCACTCACTCTCTCACTCACTCTCTCACTCACTCTCACTCACTCACTCTCCTCTCTCACTCACTCACTCACTCACTCACTCACTCACTCACTCTCTCACTCACTCTCTCTCTCACTCACTCACTCTCTCACTCACTCTCACTCACTCACTCACTCACTCACTCACTCACTCACTCACTCACTCACTCACTCTCTCACTCACTCTCTCACTCACTCTCTCACTCACTCACTCACTCACTCACTCACTCCTCTCACTCACTCACTCACTCACTCTCTCACTCACTCTCATCACTCACTCACTCACTCCACTCACTCACTCACTCACTCACTCACTCTCTCACTCTCACTCACTCTCACTCTCTCACTCTCTCACTCACTCACTCACTCTCACTCACTCACTCACTCTCTCACTCTCATCACTCACTCACTCACTCACTCACTCTCACACTCACTCACTCACTCTCTCACTCACTCACTCACTCACTCACTCTCACTCTCACTCACTCTCTCACTCTCACACTCTCACTCTCACTCACTCACTCTCACTCACTCACTCACTCACTCACTCACTCACTCTCTCACTCTCTCATCACCTCTCACTCTCACTCTCTCACTCACTCACCTCACTCACTCACTCACTCACTCACTCACTCACTCACTCTCTCACTCTCACTCACTCACTCACTCTCTCAATCACATCACTCTCTCACTCACTCACCCTCACTCACTCACTCACCTCACTCACTCTCACTCACTCATCTCACTCACTCAATCTCACTCACTCACTCACTCTCACTCACTCACTCACTCACTCACTCACTCACTCTCACTCACTCATCACTCACTCACTCACTCACTCACATCACTCACTCACTCACTCACTCACTCTCACTCTCACTCACTCTCTCACTTCACTCACTCACTCACTCACCTCACTCTCACTCTCAACTCTCTCTCTCACTCACTCACTCTCTCACTCACCTCTCACTCTCTCACACTCTATCAATCTCTAACTAACTCACTCACTTCACTCACTCACTCACCTCACTCACTCTCTCACTCACTCACTCACACTCTCACTCTATCACTCTCATCACTCTCTCAACTCACTCTCTCTCACTTCACTCACTCACTACAATCACTCACTCACTCTCTCAATCACTCTCTCACTCACTCTCACTCTCACTCATCACTCTCACTCACTCACTCACTTCACTCTCTCACTCTCACTCTCTCACTACTCTCATACTATCTAACTTCACTCTATCACTCACTATCACTCATCTCACTAGATCACTCTCACTATCTTCATCTAACTACACTACTATCTAACTCTCTACTCTCACTCACTCACTCACTCTCTCATCACTCTCACTCTCACTCACTCACTCTCTCACTCTCACTATCTACTCTCTCACTCACTCTACTATCACTCTAGCACTCACTCACTCGATATATTCTAGAGATAGATAGATATATCACTCACTCACTCTCTATCACTCTCTCACTATCTATACTCTCATCTAATACTCTACGACTCGATATAATCAATCATACTATCTCACTATATACTCTCTCACTCTCAATACTCAAACTCTCTCACTCTCACTCTCACTCACTCACACTCTCTCACTCTCACTCTAGACTCGACTAGATCGACACTATTATATATAGTATATCACTCTCTCACTCGACTCACTCACTCACACTCTTCACTCTCTCACTCTCTCACTCACTCACACTCTCTCACTCACACACTCTCTCACTCTCACTCTCACTCACTCACACTCTCTCACTCTCACTCTCACTCACTCACACTCTCTCACTCTCACTCTCACTCACTCACTCACTCCTCACTCTCACTCTCACTCACTCACTCACTCTCTCACTCTCACTCTCACTCACTCACCTCTCTCACTCTCACTCTCACTCACTCACTCTCTCACTCTCACTCTCACTCACTCACTCTCTCACTCTCACTCTCACACTCACTCTCTCACTCTCACCCACTCACTCATCTACTCACCCACTCACCTACTCATCCGCTCACTTCACCCACTCACCTCGCCTACTTACTCACCCACCCACCCACTTCCGTCACCCATGTTGATGCTGTGATGTTGTTTTGATGTTGTGATGTTGATGCTGTGATGTTCATGGTGTGATGTTGATGTTGTGATGTTGATGCTGTGATGTTCTCTCGCCGCAGCCAACACGCGTGGTCGGAGCCAGGGTACAGCTGCCGCGGCAAAGCAAGAACGTTGCGGCCTCCAGGGTGACCGCACGTACACTCGCGTACAGTCACGCACAGCGTACACGTGTACACGTACAGTCACGCACGCACGCGCACACGTGTACACGTACAGTCACGCACGCACGCGCACACGTGTACACGTACAGTCACGCACAGCACGCGTACACGTGTACACGTACAGTCACGCACGCACGCGCACACGTACACTCACTCGCACATACACTCACACGTACACTCACACGTACACTCACTCGCACATACATTCACTCACTCACAAGTACACTCACTCACACGTACACTCACTCTCACGTACACTCACTCTCACGTACACTCACTCTCACGTACACTCACTCACACGGACACTCACTCACTCTCACGTACACTCACTCACACGTACACTCACTCACACGTACACTCACTCACACGTACACTCACTCACACAGACACTCACACGGACACTCGCTCGCACGGACACTCGCTCACACGTACACTCACTCACACGTACACTCACTCACATGTACACTCACTCACACGGACACCTCACTCACACGTACACTCACTCACACGTACACTCACTCACACGTACACTCACTCACACAGACACTCACACGGACACTCGCTCGCACGGACACTCGCTCACACGGACACTCGCTCACACGTACACTCACTCACACGTACACTCACTCACACGGACACTCACTCACACAGACACTCACACGGACACTCACTCACACGGACACTCACTCACACGGACACTCACTCACACAGACACTCACACGGACACTCGCTCGCACGGACACTCGCTCACACGGACACTCGCTCACACGTACACTCACTCACACGTACACTCACTCTCACGTACACTCACTCTCACGTACACTCACTCTCACGTACACTCACTCACACGTACACTCGCTCACACGTACACTCACTCACACGTACACTCACTCTCACGTACACTCACTCACACGGACACTCACTCACACGTACACTCACTCGCACGTACACTCACTCTCACGTACACTCACTCACACGTACACTCGCTCACACGTACACTCACTCACACGTACACTCACTCACACGTACACTCACTCTCACGTACACTCACTCTCACGTACACTCACTCACACGGACACTCACTCACACGTACACTCACTCTCACGTACACTCACTCACACGTACACTCACTCACACGTACACTCGCTCACACGTACACTCACTCACACGTACACTCACTCTCACGTACACTCGCTCACACGTACACTCACTCACACGTACACTCACTCACACGTACACTCGCTCACACGTACACTCACTCACACGTACACTCACTCACACGTACACTCACTCTCACGTACACTCACTCACACGTACACTCACTCACACGTACACTCGCTCACACGTACACTCACTCACACGTACACTCACTCTCACGTACACTCGCTCACACGTACACTCACTCACACGTACACTCACTCACACGTACACTCACTCACACGTACACTCGCTCACACGTACACTCACTCACACGTACACTCGCTCACACGTACACTCACTCACACGTACACTCACTCTCACGTACACTCGCTCACACGTACACTCACTCACACGTACACTCACTCACACGTACACTCACTCACACGTACACTCGCTCACACGTACACTCACTCACACGTACACTCGCTCACACGTACACTCACTCACACGGACACTCACTCACACGTACACTCACTCACACGTACACTCGCTCACACGTACACTCACTCACACGTACACTCACTCACACGGACACTCACTCGCACGTACACTCACTCACACGTACACTCGCTCACACGTACACTCACTCACACGTACACTCACTCACACGTACACTCACTCACACGTACACTCACTCACACGTACACTCACTCTCACGTACACTCACTCTCACGTACACTCACTCACACGTACACTCGCTCACACGTACACTCACTCACACGTACACTCACTCTCACGTACACTCACTCTCACGTACACTCACTCACACGTACACTCGCTCACACGTACACTCACTCACACGTACACTCACTCACACGTACACTCACTCACACGTACACTCACTCTCACGTACACTCGCTCACACGTACACTCACTCACACGTACACTCACTCACACGTACACTCGCTCACACGTACACTCACTCACACGTACACTCGCTCACACGTACACTCACTCACACGTACACTCACTCTCACGTACACTCGCTCACACGTACACTCACTCACACGTACACTCACTCACACGTACACTCGCTCACACGTACACTCACTCACACGTACACTCACTCACACGTACACTCGCTCACACGTACACTCACTCTCACGTACACTCACTCACACGTACACTCACTCACACGTACACTCGCTCACACGTACACTCACTCACACGTACACTCGCTCACACGTACACTCACTCTCACGTACACTCACTCACACGTACACTCACTCACACGTACACTCACTCTCACGTACACTCACTCACACGGACACTCACTCTCACGTACACTCGCTCACACGTACACTCACTCTCACGTACACTCACTCTCACGTACACTCACTCACACGTACACTCACTCACACGTACACTCACTCTCACGTACACTCACTCACACGTACACTCACTCACACGTACACTCACTCTCACGTACACTCACTCACACGTACACTCACTCTCACGTACACTCACTCTCACGTACACTCACTCTCACGTACACTCACTCACACGTACACTCACTCACACGTACACTCACTCTCACGTACACTCACTCTCACGTACACTCATTCTCACGTACACTCACTCACACGTACACTCACTCACACGTACACTCGCTCGCACGGACACTCGCTCACACGGACACTCACACGTACACTCACTCACACGTACACTCACTCACACGTACACTCACTCACACGTACACTCGCTCGCACGGACACTCGCTCACACGGACACTCGCTCACACGTACACTCACTCACACGTACACTCACTCACACGGACACTCGCTCACACGTACACTCACTCACACGGACACTCGCTCACACGGACACTCGCTCACACGTACACTCACTCACACGGACACTCGCTCACACGGACACTCGCTCACACGTACACTCGCTCACACGGACACTCACTCGCACGGACACTCACTCACACGGACACTCGCTCACACGTACACTCACTCACACGGACACTCGCTCACACGGACACTCGCTCACACGTACACTCACTCACACGTACACTCACTCGCACGGACACTCGCTCACACGGACACTCGCTCATACGTACACTCGCTCACACGGACACTCGCTCACACGTACACTCACTCGCACGGACACTCACTCACACGGACACTCACTCACACGTACACTCACTCACACGGACACTCACTCACACGGACACTCGCTCACACGGACACTCGCTCACACGTACACTCACTCGCACGGACACTCACTCACACGGACACTCGCTCACACGTACACTCGCTCACACGTACACTCGCTCACACGTACACTCGCTCACACGGACACTCGCTCACACGGACACTCACTCACACGTACACTCACTCACACGGACACTCGCTCACACGGACACTCGCTCACACGTACACTCGCTCACACGGACACTCGCTCACACGTACACTCACTCGCACGGACACTCACTCACACGGACACTCGCTCACACGTACACTCACTCACACGGACACTCGCTCACACGGACACTCGCTCACACGTACACTCACTCACACGTACACTCACTCGCACGGACACTCGCTCACACGGACACTCGCTCACACGTACACTCGCTCACACGTACACTCACTCACACGCACACTCACTCACACGGACACTCGCTCACACGTACACTCACTCACACGCACACTCACTCACACGGACACTCGCTCACACGGACACTCGCTCACACGTACACTCACTCACACGTACACTCACTCACACGCACACTCACTCACACGGACACTCGCTCACACGGACACTCGCTCACACGGACACTCACTCACTCACACGCACACTCACTCACACGTACACTCGCTCACACGGACACTCGCTCACACGGACACTCGCTCACACGTACACTCGCTCACACGGACACTCGCTCACACGGACACTCACTCACTCACACGCACACTCACTCACACGTACACTCGCTCACACGGACACTCACTCACACGTACACTCACTCACACGGACACTCGCTCACACGTACACTCACTCTCACGTACACTCACTCACACGTACACTCGCTCACACGGACACTCACTCACACGTACACTCACTCACACGGACACTCGCTCACACGTACACTCACTCACACGTACACTCACTCACACACTCACTCACACGTACACTCACTCACACGTACACTCGCTCACACGGACACTCACTCACTCACACGCACACTCACTCACACGTACACTCACTCACACGTACACTCACTCACACGTACACTCACTCACACGTACACTCGCTCACACGGACACTCACTCACACGTACACTCACTCACACGGACACTCGCTCACACGTACACTCACTCACACGCACACTCACTCACACGTACACTCACTCACACGGACACTCGCTCACACGTACACTCGCTCACACGGACACTCACACGGACACTCACTCACACGGACACTCACTCACACGTACACTCACTCACACGTACACTCACACGGACACTCACTCACACGTACACTCGCTCACACGTACACTCGCTCACACGTACACTCACTCACACGTACACTCACTCACACGCACACTCCACATGCAGCGTCCCCCGACTCCTCCATTGAGCTCATGCCCTCCAAGGTGCGGGAGGTGCTGGTGGTGGTGGTGGTGGTGGATGAGGAGGTGGAGGTGGTAGGGGTGGTGGTGGTGGAGGTGGTGGTGGTGGTGGTGGTAGTTGTAGTGAAGGTAGTAGGGATGGGGGTGGTGGTGGTGGTGGAGGTGGTTGTGGTGGTAGTTGTAGTGAAGGTAGTAGGGATGGGGGTGGTGGAGGTGGTGGTGGTGGTGGTGGTGGTAGTTGTAGTGAAGGTAGTAGGGATGGGGGTGGTGGTGGTGGTGGAGGTGGTTGTGGTGGAGGTAGTATGGACGGTGGTGGAGGCAGTTGTAGTGGTGGTGGTGGTGGTGGCGACTAGCAGCACTTGCCCCTACACCGTTAGAGGCTACACGGCGGGGTGGGCGCGTGACCTCCGCCTTTTGTTCGCGACGCAGCTGAAGTCGTTCGCCGCCAAGGTGGTGGAGGACACCAATGGGCGGCGCAAGACCATCGCGCCCTACAGGGTGACCGCACGCGCACTCACGCGCACTCACGCG
>NW_027620712.1:75000-122500 GCF_964198595.1 Lampetra fluviatilis | reverse complement strand
CGCCGGCAGGAGGTCACGTGGCAGACCCAGCAGGTGCCACGGGTCGACTGAGATGACTGGCCGATGCACCACCTGTGCCAGGCTAGGTGCAGGAGGTCACGGGGCAGACCCAGCGGGTGCCACGGGTCAACTGACCGAGATGACCGGCTTATGCACCAGCTGTGTCACGTAACTGTGCCAGGCTAGGTGCAGGAGGTCACGGGGCAGACCCAGCTGGTGCCACGGGTCGACTGACCGAGACGACTGCCCGATGCACCAGCTGTGCCTCCCACTGTGCCAGGCTAGGTGCACGCAAAAGACAAAGATCCCCTGTATAGCCTGAACAGGCTGTCGGGGCAAATGCTTGCTGCTGCTGCTTAGTTGAGTTGGCTCGGCAAGCGTGCGGTGGCGGTGGCGGTGGCGGCGGTGGTGGTGGCGGTGGTGGTGGTGGTAAACGTCGCACTGTGTGTGTGTGTGTGGCAAGGTCGTGGTCCATGAGCTTTTGTCGGAGGGGAAAAATGTTTAGCTGCCAGAGTGTGTCACGCTGTGTCCGTCTTTCTCACTGTCTCTCTTGTTGTTTTTCTCGCTCTGTCTTTGTCTGTGTCTCTCTGTGTGTGTCTGTCTCTCTGTGTGTGTCTGTGTTTGTATGTCTGTCGACTCGATGGTTGCGTGATGATGATGATGGTGGTGGATGCACTGAGTCGGTTCGGATGGATTTAGAGTTCCACGGTTCAGCCACCCGTGACGAATTAGCAGCAGGCAAGCTTGTCCAGGTGTGTGTGTGGAGCGTTGTGTGTGTGTGTGTCATGTGTGTGGTGCAGTGTGTGTGTGTGTCATGTGTGTGGTGCATTGTGTGTGTGTCATGTGTGTGGTGCGTGTGTCATGTGTGTGGTGCATTGTGTGTGTGTGTGTGTGGTGCGTGTGTCATGTGTGTGGTGCATTGTGTGTGTGGTGTGTCTAGTGTGTGTGTGTGTGGAGTGTCTAGCGTGTGTGTGTGGTGCCTTGTGTGTGTGGTTGTGTGTGTGTGGTGCGTTTGTGTGTGTGGTGTTGTATGTGGCGGAGTTATGTAATTTTAATGAAAATAATAAAGATTAATAATTTTCCGAAAAATGCGCAAATCGCATTAATTATGTTAATGTGTGTATTAACATGCATTAATTATGATAATGCATGTGATTATATGCATATATTATGATAGTGTGAGTAATTATATGCCTAAATTATGATAATCGCTGAGATAATCGTAGTAAGTTATGCGGATGCTTGCGATGATGTTAATGTGAGCAGTTGTGGTAATTAGGCTCAGCTTCGTTTATCCAGAGTTATGTCAACCAGGATAACACGATGGTCAATGATTAAACGTTTACCGATTATCCTAGTGTGTGTTATGATATTTAGGTCTCCATTTTCATATCTCATCACAGGATACAGTTATCAAAAATAAGATGGTTTTGCATGGACTTGGAAAGAAGCACTCGAACAGTTGGTGTTAAGCAATTTTATTCTAACAAGCATGTGACATTCTATCATGCAGGTCAAACATGCGTCAATAATTCATGAATAACCAAACACTTATGCATTTGCGATATCGTGCATTCGATTAATATGAATAACTACAATTCTTATGCAATTACGAGATTAAGCATTGACTAAAATGAATGAATAAACACTCATGCATTTACTAAATTGAATAACTCAAAACTCTTATGCATTTTCGATATTGTGCATTCGACTAATATGGATAACTAAAATTCTTATGCAATTACGAGATTTGGCATTGACTAAAATTAATGAATAAACACTTATGCATTTACTAAATTGAATAACTAAAACCCTCCTAACAACCAGGCATCTCATTAGTTTGTTTTGGTATCGGTCACAATCGGCGACTGGCCGAGTTTGAAACAAGCATGACACATTTCGTTTTGCGGTAATAAAAGCACTTATTGTATCCCCGAGGCGAAAGTATATGTCAATAGATTCATCGGTAAGTATAATATTCTTTTAACGGAATGTTGGAGTCAATGGTGGGTGAGGCGTGTTGCGGGAGAGCTAATCTGGCTCTGTTTTAATTAATTCTTCGGCGAGGCTCTGACAAAGAAACCGGTTTGACAAGATTTCCTCTGTGTTTCCTTGAGTCTATATGTGGGAAGCGATGCGACCTCTGTGTTGTCTGTGCGAGCGGCAGCTGACACTTTCTCCGCGATGAGGTGAGCGGCGGCGCTTGGCGGCGCTTGGCGGCCCTCGGTAGCTGACGGCGCGGTGGCGCGCTCTTGTAGCTGACGGCGCGGTGGCGCACTCTCGTAGCTGACGGCGCGGTGGCGCGCTCTCGTAGCTGACGGCGCGGTGGCGCGCTCTCGTAGCTGACGGCGCGGTGGCGCGTTCTTGTAGCTGACGGCGCGGTGGCGCGCTCCCGTAGCTGACGGCGCGGTGGCGCGCTCCCGTAGCTGACGGCGCGGTGGCGCGCTCTCGTAGCTGACGGCGCGGTGGCGCGCTCTCGTAGCTGACGGCGCGGTGGCGCGCTCTCGTAGCTGACGGCGCGGTGGCGCGCTCTCGTAGCTGACGGCGCGGTGGCGCGCTCTCGTAGCTGACGGCGCGGTGGCGCGCTCTTGTAGCTGACGGCGCGGTGGCTCGCTCTTTCTCTCCACTGCTGGATGACGAGTCGGTTCTCGTTGGTTGTCGCTCTGGCGATGAACGATGCTTTCGCTCGTTGCTGGTATTGACGTTGGGTTGAAGTTGTTGGCTCGAGAGTGATAGCTGGAATCTCCGTCCGTTTCACTCGCAGCTCGGCGGCTCAGTGTAGTAATTCTTCTTAGGTGGTGCAGACCTCGGCTTGTAGCAGCACGTCGCTACCTCGCGATTCTCGTCATGCTGGATGACGAAAGCTTCTTGACGATCTGTGGTGGAGTCGAAGCCCTGGCGATGTGTGGTGGGGGGCCAGGCCCCTGACGAAGTGTTTTGAATGGATTTCTTCCCGGCTTATATTGAGAAAAATCCCCTCCGTTTCCCGAGTTGTTCAAAGTCTGTCATAAAACCTTCCTGTGTGTGACCATCTGCATTCGTGTGTGTGTCCGTCCGTGTGTTTCGCTTTGAAGACACAGTTGTTGTCGTTCTGGAAGGGGGGGGGTTCGTGACGGCGCCAACGAAGTTATACATTAGCCAGACCGATGATTCGCGTTGAGTTATATATATATAAAAGAGATATTCGAATCCATGTTTTTGTTACTGAATAATATTTGTCGCGACAACCTACGCGTTAAGCGAGCTTAATTATTTCCGCCCTCGCTCGGGGATCATATCTTTTGTCTCACACAGCTTAAGTTGTTTTGGTTTGGAAGTTGAAATGCGACTTATTCCATTATGCCCCAGTTATGCCGAAACCGTGTTCCCGATGTTTCATCGTGACCCGATCTCTCATGGAGATGTTATTCCTTGCGTGTGCAATTTTTGCTGTCCGTGTTGTGGGAAGACAAAGACGGTTGTTTCCACGGTGGAAGCGCCCGGCGCATGCGCTTATTTATTTATTTCTGAGAGCGTGTTAATTTCCTTTGAGCCATTGCCCGGGAGTTTTATTGGTGTCATTTCCCGGCTTTGTGCCTGCGTGTGGAGATCCTCTCGGAAAGACAAAGACGGTCGTGTTGCTGCTGTTGTTTTCAGGGGGTTGTTGTGTTTGGTTAATTTTGAGAGCCTTATTCACCGTTAGCTCCTAGGATATTCACTTTAATTCCGTACTTATTATTTGACTTCTTGTGATTATTTAATCTGCTATCCCGGCTAAGAATTTTGTTTTGGAGCGAAATATATGCCATAATTGTTCTTCGATGCTTCGGCCCGGCCGTGTAGAAATTCTATAAAGGTAAATAATGTCAGTATTTAATTAACAATGATGGGTCGCGATTCTGGTGCAGACTGTAGTCTGATTTTCAATTGTAGTGAGGATGGATACTGTTTGCTTACTTCATGGCTAAGTTGTACTAGTTTGTCTAACATGGTTCAAAACCCGTTTGTGTTTTTTGTTAATGTTGTTCCTTTGTTAAGAATATAATTATATATTTCATGGCCTGGTTTTGTACTTATCAAAGGGTTTTTTTTCCTTTACGAACGGATGTTTCTTCCAGAACCCCCCCGGCTACCATTCCCCCCTCCCTTGTTCCTCTTGTGTGAAATTCGGGGAGTTTTTATGATCTTGATTACCCTTCTTTCATGCCCTCTTTCCTTTGAAATGAGGTGTGCGCACATCTGTGTTAGTGTGTGGGGGCCTCTGTGGGAGTGTGAGGGCGTGTCCGTTCTCACGTTGCCCCGTGTATATTAAAAAACGATATTATCTATGTTGGCAGAATCATTCTTAAAAAAAATTAATTTTTAAAATTAAAAAGGGGGGCATATATCCAACAGTCCGCCCTTTTGAAAATTATCAGGGGTCGATTTGGCCACTGGCGAATTTTCAAACAAAGTAATGCCCCCTTTTTATGTCATGCATCCCTTCAGCCGCCCTTACTCTCGGCGGTTATTTCTTACAACGCGCGTGCACGTATTACAATCTTAATCTGGTTACATCTGAATTAGCAAAGGAAATAACAACCGTTAACATCGATATTGCGTTACATTGGTTCTCGTACATCATAATTCCGACGAATATTCATTTTTGTTTTTGCTTAACATGGTTACATTTGAATTAAGCAAGGAAAATAACAACACGTTAAAACATCGATATCATCAGTTACATGGTTCTCATACATCGTAATTCCGACGAATTTCATCTTTGTTTTTGTTAAATCCTGGGAAACGCTAGGTAGCGGTTTCGAACGCATTTATGCGTTACCTTCCTCATGTTGCCTGGTTTACCACTTATCACTTTGATAATTTGATCACGGTTTTCGGGTTCGTTTTTGTAATTTTCTCTCTCACTCTCTCGCGTCGTGGGAGTGTGTGGTGAAAAATTGTGCTGTACATAATCAGAATTCGCGCACACAACCCACTTTGACACTTGGTTCGTGGCATTCGCTCTCTCTGCGATTACATGCACATTTGCCGAGTTTGTGTGTCGATTTAATTCTGTCCCTCGTAATGTTGCCCTCTTTGTTTTTACGAGTGTGTTAGATTTTAACACCATTCCCGATATGTCATGAACATTCGTCTCCATTTCAGCACTCCGATCCACATACATTTTGGTTTCCCTTGGATATTTTCCATTCAAAGGCTCACGCCTGCGCTCCTCAGGGCGTGTCTCTGTGTTCTCTCTTTGTACTGTCCGATCACGCTTCAATGCAACCCTGTCCTTGTATTCGATCCGCGCGTCATTTACAAGAGCACTGCTCGTGTTTTTGCTCGCCCCGTCACCTGCAGCCTGCTTGTATTTCTCATTGAGCTCCGGGTTTAATACCTCGGCGGGTGGGACGCGTGTTGGCCGCTCGCTCGCGCTCACTGTGGGTTGTTTATCATGTATTTGGACCGCATTCTGTGTTATTCCTCTATTCCCTCCTGGTATAGCCGGTGGAGGAATTGGTCGGAATTGGATCGATTGTGTTTGACCTCCCATCTTGCGATTCTCCTGAATGTTCGTATCCATACCTCCGCGGTCTGTGTAACACCTTCCCGCTAGGTGGTTATCTCGCCATCTCTGTGCGTAATTTGAACCTTGCGTGTGTCGTGGGATGGGGTGTTGATATGGTTCTGTTCTGAACCTCTCCCTCCTACGATTCTCGTACATTTTTGGCCCAGTGTTTTTCCCATTTGGGTGCCAAATTTTTTTTGGATTGTTACTTCGCCATCTCTGTGGGTAATTTTGACCTTGTGTGTGTCGTGGCATGGGGTGTTGGTATGGTTCTGTTCTGAACCTCCCCCTCCTGCGATTCCTCTGAATGTTCGGCTTTCTGCCGCTCTCATTCTCGTGCCAACCTCTCTCTGGGTTATTTTGCCACAGGTGCGTGTGTGTTTGCTCTTCTAGGCATTGTGGGACTGTTCGGTGATTTTTATTCCTCTCTGAGAGGCTGGGTTCCTTATCCCTCTCCCTGTGTTCCGGATCCGAATTCTGATTCTTAGCTCTGTACAACCATGCCATGTACGCCTTGCTCTCTATGCGGCGTAAGGATGCGGTTTCTGGATTCAAAACCATTCTCACCCTTTCTGTAATCTCTGGGCTCAAGGATTCAAAAAACATAATTTTGAACATTTTATCTCCTTCGTGGTATTGATTCACATCGCCTGCGTAATACGCTCTTTTAAATTGTACGAGGTAGTCACGTGGATCTTGGTCCATGCCCTGGGTCATCGATTTTACAGCATAAAACCCTTCAGTGAGTGTCGAATATTCTCCAAACTTCCGAATCACTGCCAGGCTCAGTTGTTTAAAATCATTTCTAACCTTGTGTGGTAGTGACTTTACCCATGGAATAGAATCTTTATGTAAGCTTCGTTTCAACAAACTCGCTTTTTCATCCCGTCTCATCAGCCCTCTAATCATTGCCTCCTCTTCTATTGTTGCGATATGTGTGTGGATATCCATAGTCTTATTGTGGGGGTCAAAATCGGGAATTCTGATTAGAGCCTTGTCCATCAATTTAAGGGTTTTACTGGTGAATAGGTATTCCGAAAGTTGATTGCCGACAGCGTCATCATCAAACAAGTTATCATCAGGCAATCTGTCACTTTGATCTGTACTGTGTCGGGCGTGGTTAAGCGGTGTGCATTTTCTGTGTGCGCGCCCCGTGCCGTGTCGCTCGTGTTGCCGTTTCCCTTCAGTTTTTGCCTCTGCCCTTAGTGGAGCACGTCCTGTCGACTTTACTTTAACATTTTGCTTCCCTCTATCTGTGAAGTTGTCAATCTCACATGTTTTTGTTTGCATATGTATCTCTCCATCCCTTCTCTCGAATTGTGAAGGTTTCTGTTTGTCAAGGATTTTTTGTTCGATATCCATAATTTTTTTGCGATTAGTCCCTGGACTCTGTCCACGTACCCAAGAGTGTGATTTAATGTTACTTCCATATTTATTCTGTGGATCCACGTCTGTGAGTTTCGCTGGTGTCGCGAGCCCTGATTTCTCCTCCCTTACGATGGTGTGAGGACATTTTTCCTCGTTTATTAGAGACGATTTCTCTCCTGTTTCCATTCCGAATTTTCCTTCATTCCACCATCCCTGTCTGTATGCCTGTGTGAAAAGGCATGAGTCCTGTCCTGCCTTCTCTGCAGCTTTTGCATCGTGTTCGCCTTCGTTACCTTTTATCCAGTCAATTAGTTTCCCCCGAGGTGTGTTCGTGTTATCGATACAGCTCCCTTCCCATATGTCTCTCTGACTGTACTGCTTTGTAACAGATTGGTCGGTACGTTTTAATACGAGTTCCCCGTACCCCGTAACCCATTCAAAAATTATTCTTAATCCTATCATCTCAAGTGGCAGGAGTTACTTTGACCTTTCCTTTCAGAGTGCATATAAAACAATTATCTCACAGAGTGTGGTCAGTTTGACTCGAGCTATTCTGTAATTTTCCGATTCAGTGTGCGTACCTCTAACACCATTTATCACAGGGTGCAATCGGTTTGATACGATATTATCTTAATTCCACTGTCTCTGTTTCAACCTGCTATTCTGGGTTTTAACCTTAGAGGGCGTTTTTTTTGTTTTACGCCCGTTTACAATCACAATGCAATGTTTGGTCACGATATTCTGGTTAACACGAAGTGATTCATTCCATCATCCATGCAAAACACTGTCTGTGAGAGATCCCGGACGAGCCCCCATTATGTTGTATGTGTCGGAGTTATGAAATTTTGATGAAAATAATAAAAATTAATAATTTTCCGAAAAATGCGCAAATCGCATTAATTATGTTAATGTGTGTATTAACATGCATAAATTATGATAATGCATGTGATTAAATGCATATATTATGATAGTGTGAATAATTATATGCCTAAATTATGATAATCGCTGAGATAATCGTAGTAAGTTATGCGGATGCTTGCGATGATGTTAATGTGAGCAGTTGTGGTAATTAGGCTCAGCTTCGTTTATCCAGAGTTATGTCAACCAGGATAACACGATGGTCAATGATTAAACGTTTACCGATTATCCTAGTGTGTGTTATGATATTTAGGTCTCCATTTTCATATCTCATCACAGGATACAGTTATCAAAAATAAGATGGTTTTGCATGGACTTGGAAAGAAGCACTCGAACAGTTGGTGTTAAGCAATTTTATTCTAACAAGCATGTGACATTCTATCATGCAGGTCAAACATGCGTCAATAATTCATGAATAACCAAACACTTATGCATTTGCAATATCGTGCATTCGATTAATATGGATAACTACAATTCTTATGCAATTACGAGATTAAGCATTGACTAAAATGAATGAATAAACACTTAAGCATTTACTAAATTGAATAACTCAAAACTCTTATGCATTTTCGATATTGTGCATTCGACTAATATGGATAACTAAAATTCTTATGCAATTACGAGATTGGGCATTGACTAAAATTAATGAATAAACACTTATGCATTTACTAAATTGAATAACTAAAACCCTCCTAACAACCAGGCATCTCATTAGTTTGTTTTGGTATCGGTCACAATCGGCGACTGGCCGAGTTTGAAACAAGCATGACACATTTCGTTTTGCGGTAATAAAAGCACTTATTGTATCCCCGAGGCGAAAGTATATGTCAATAGATTCATCGGTAAGTATAATATTCTTTTAACGGAATGTTGGAGTCAATGGTGGGTGAGGCGTGTTGCGGGAGAGCTAATCTGGCTCTGTTTTAATTAATTCTTCGGCGAGGCTCTGACAAAGAAACCGGTTTGACAAGATTTCCTCTGTGTTTCCTTGAGTCTATATGTGGGAAGCGATGCGACCTCTGTGTTGTCTGTGCGAGCGGCAGCTGACACTTTCTCCGCGATGAGGTGAGCGGCGGCGCTTGGCGGCGCTTGGCGGCCCTCGGTAGCTGACGGCGCGGTGGCGCGTTCTTTGTAGCTGACGGCGCGGTGTCGCGCTCTCGGTAGCTGACGGCGCGGTGGCGCGCTCTTGTAGCTGACGGCGCGGTGGCGCGCTCCCGTAGCTGACGGCGCGGTGGCGCGCTCTCGTAGCTGACGGCGCGGTGTCGCGCTCTCGGTAGCTGACGGCGCGGTGGCGCGCTCTTGTAGCTGACGGCGCGGTGGCGCGCTCTCGTAGCTGACGGCGCGGTGGCGCGCTCTCGTAGCTGACGGCGCGGTGTCGCGCTCTCGGTAGCTGACGGCGCGGTGGCGCGCTCTTTGTAGCTGACGGCGCGGTGGCGCGCTCTCGTAGCTGACGGCGCGGTGGCGCGCTCTCGTAGCTGACGGCGCGGTGGCGCGCTCTCGTAGCTGACGGCGCGGTGGCGCGCTCTCGTAGCTGACGGCGCGGTGGCGCGCTCTCGTAGCTGACGGCGCGGTGGTGCGCTCTCGTAGCTGACGGCGCGGTGGCGCGCTCTCGTAGCTGACGGCGCGGTGGCGCGCTCTCGTAGCTGACGGCGCGGTGGCGCGCTCTCGTAGCTGACGGCGCGGTGGCGCCCTCTTTGTAGCTGACGGCGCGGTGGCGCGCTCTTGTAGCTGACGGCGCGGTGGCGCGTTCTTGTAGCTGACGGCGCGGTGGCTCGCTCTTTCTCTCCACTGCTGGATGACGAGTCGGTTCTCGTTGGTTGTCGCTCTGGCGATGAACGATGCTTTCGCTCGTTGCTGGTATTGACGTTGGGTTGAAGTTGTTGGCTCGAGAGTGATAGCTGGAATCTCCGTCCGTTTCACTCGCAGCTCGGCGGCTCAGTGTAGTAATTCTTCTTAGGTGGTGCAGACCTCGGCTTGTAGCAGCACGTCGCTACCTCGCGATTCTCGTCATGCTGGATGACGAAAGCTTCTTGACGATCTGTGGTGGAGTCGAAGCCCTGGCGATGTGTGGTGGGGGGCCAGGCCCCTGACGAAGTGTTTTGAATGGATTTCTTCCCGGCTTATATTGAGAAAAATCCCCTCCGTTTCCCGAGTTGTTCAAAGTCTGTCATAAAACCTTCCTGTGTGTGACCATCTGCATCCGTGTGTGTGTCCGTCCGTGTGTTTCGCTTTGAAGACACAGTTGTTGTCGTTCTGGAAGGGGGGGGGGGTTCGTGACGGCGCCAACGAAGTTATACATTAGCCAGACCGATGATTCGCGTTGAGTTATATATATATAAAAGAGATATTCGAATCCATGTTTTTGTTACTGAATAATATTTGTCGCGACAACCTACGCGTTAAGCGAGCTTAATTATTTCCGCCCTCGCTCGGGGATCATATCTTTTGTCTCACACAGCTTAAGTTGTTTTGGTTTGGAAGTTGAAATGCGACTTATTCCATTATGCCCCAGTTATGCCGAAACCGTGTTCCCGATGTTTCATCGTGACCCGATCTCTCATGGAGATGTTATTCCTTGCGTGTGCAATTTTTGCTGTCCGTGTTGTGGGAAGACAAAGACGGTTGTTTCCACGGTGGAAGCGCCCGGCGCATGCGCTTATTTATTTATTTCTGAGAGCGTGTTAATTTCCTTTGAGCCATTGCCCGGGAGTTTTATTGGTGTCATTTCCCGGCTTTGTGCCTGCGTGTGGAGATCCTCTCGGAAAGACAAAGACGGTCGTGTTGCTGCTGTTGTTTTCAGGGGGTTGTTGTGTTTGGTTAATTTTGAGAGCCTTATTCACCGTTAGCTCCTAGGATATTCACTTTAATTCCGTACTTATTATTTGACTTCTTGTGATTATTTAATCTGCTATCCCGGCTAAGAATTTTGTTTTGGAGCGAAATATATGCCATAATTGTTCTTCGATGCTTCGGCCCGGCCGTGTAGAAATTCTATAAAGGTAAATAATGTCAGTATTTAATTAACAATGATGGGTCGCGATTCTGGTGCAGACTGTAGTCTGATTTTCAATTGTAGTGAGGATGGCTACTGTTTGCTTACTTCATGGCTAAGTTGTACTAGTTTGTCTAACATGGTTCAAAACCCGTTTGTGTTTTTTGTTAATGTTGTTCCTTTGTTAAGAATATAATTATATATTTCATGGCCTGGTTTTGTACTTATCAAAGGGTTTTTTTTCCTTTACGAACGGATGTTTCTTCCAGAACCCCCCCGGCTACCATTCCCCCCTCCCTTGTTCCTCTTGTGTGAAATTCGGGGAGTTTTTATGATCTTGATTACCCTTCTTTCATGCCCTCTTTCCTTTGAAATGAGGTGTGCGCACATCTGTGTTAGTGTGTGGGGGCCTCTGTGGGAGTGTGAGGGCGTGTCCGTTCTCACGTTGCCCCGTGTATATTAAAAAACGATATTATCTATGTTGGCAGAATCATTCTTAAAAAAAATTAATTTTTAAAATTAAAAAGGGGGGCATATATCCAACAGTCCGCCCTTTTGAAAATTATCAGGGGTCGATTTGGCCACTGGCGAATTTTCAAACAAAGTAATGCCCCCTTTTTATGTCATGCATCCCTTCAGCCGCCCTTACTCTCGGCGGTTATTTCTTACAACGCGCGTGCACGTATTACAATCTTAATCTGGTTACATCTGAATTAGCAAAGGAAATAACAACCGTTAACATCGATATTGCGTTACATTGGTTCTCGTACATCATAATTCCGACGAATATTCATTTTTGTTTTTGCTTAACATGGTTACATTTGAATTAAGCAAGGAAAATAACAACACGTTAAAACATCGATATCATCAGTTACATGGTTCTCATACATCGTAATTCCGACGAATTTCATCTTTGTTTTTGTTAAATCCTGGGAAACGCTAGGTAGCGGTTTCGAACGCATTTATGCGTTACCTTCCTCATGTTGCCTGGTTTACCACTTATCACTTTGATAATTTGATCACGGTTTTCGGGTTCGTTTTTGTAATTTTCTCTCTCACTCTCTCGCGTCGTGGGAGTGTGTGGTGAAAAATTGTGCTGTACATAATCAGAATTCGCGCACACAACCCACTTTGACACTTGGTTCGTGGCATTCGCTCTCTCTGCGATTACATGCACATTTGCCGAGTTTGTGTGTCGATTTAATTCTGTCCCTCGTAATGTTGCCCTCTTTGTTTTTACGAGTGTGTTAGATTTTAACACCATTCCCGATATGTCATGAACATTCGTCTCCATTTCAGCACTCCGATCCACATACATTTTGGTTTCCCTTGGATATTTTCCATTCAAAGGCTCACGCCTGCGCTCCTCAGGGCGTGTCTCTGTGTTCTCTCTTTGTACTGTCCGATCACGCTTCAATGCAACCCTGTCCTTGTATTCGATCCGCGCGTCATTTACAAGAGCACTGCTCGTGTTTTTGCTCGCCCCGTCACCTGCAGCCTGCTTGTATTTCTCATTGAGCTCCGGGTTTAATACCTCGGCGGGTGGGACGCGTGTTGGCCGCTCGCTCGCGCTCACTGTGGGTTGTTTATCATGTATTTGGACCGCATTCTGTGTTATTCCTCTATTCCCTCCTGGTATAGCCGGTGGAGGAATTGGTCGGAATTGGATCGATTGTGTTTGACCTCCCATCTTGCGATTCTCCTGAATGTTCGTATCCATACCTCCGCGGTCTGTGTAACACCTTCCCGCTAGGTGGTTATCTCGCCATCTCTGTGCGTAATTTGAACCTTGCGTGTGTCGTGGGATGGGGTGTTGATATGGTTCTGTTCTGAACCTCTCCCTCCTACGATTCTCGTACATTTTTGGCCCAGTGTTTTTCCCATTTGGGTGCCAAATTTTTTTTGGATTGTTACTTCGCCATCTCTGTGGGTAATTTTGACCTTGTGTGTGTCGTGGCATGGGGTGTTGGTATGGTTCTGTTCTGAACCTCCCCCTCCTGCGATTCCTCTGAATGTTCGGCTTTCTGCCGCTCTCATTCTCGTGCCAACCTCTCTCTGGGTTATTTTGCCACAGGTGCGTGTGTGTTTGCTCTTCTAGGCATTGTGGGACTGTTCGGTGATTTTTATTCCTCTCTGAGAGGCTGGGTTCCTTATCCCTCTCCCTGTGTTCTGGATCCGAATTCTGATTCTTAGCTCTGTACAACCATGCCATGTACGCCTTGCTCTCTATGCGGCGTAAGGATGCGGTTTCTGGATTCAAAACAATTCTCACCCTTTCTGTAATCTCTGGGCTCAAGGATTCAAAAAACATAATTTTGAACATTTTATCTCCTTCGTGGTATTGATTCACATCGCCTGCGTAATACGCTCTTTTAAATTGTACGAGGTAGTCACGTGGATCTTGGTCCATGCCCTGGGTCATCGATTTTACAGCATAAAACCCTTCAGTGAGTGTCGAATATTCTCCAAACTTCCGAATCACTGCCAGGCTCAGTTGTTTAAAATCATTTCTAACCTTGTGTGGTAGTGACTTTACCCATGGAATAGAATCTTTATGTAAGCTTCGTTTCAACAAACTCGCTTTTTCATCCCGTCTCATCAGCCCTCTAATCATTGCCTCCTCTTCTATTGTTGCGATATGTGTGTGGATATCCATAGTCTTATTGTGGGGGTCAAAATCGGGAATTCTGATTAGAGCCTTGTCCATCAATTTAAGGGTTTTACTGGTGAATAGGTATTCCGAAAGTTGATTGCCGACAGCGTCATCATCAAACAAGTTATCATCAGGCAATCTGTCACTTTGATCTGTACTGTGTCGGGCGTGGTTAAGCGGTGTGCATTTTCTGTGTGCGCGCCCCGTGCCGTGTCGCTCGTGTTGCCGTTTCCCTTCAGTTTTTGCCTCTGCCCTTAGTGGAGCACGTCCTGTCGACTTTACTTTAACATTTTGCTTCCCTCTATCTGTGAAGTTGTCAATCTCACATGTTTTTGTTTGCATATGTATCTCTCCATCCCTTCTCTCGAATTGTGAAGGTTTCTGTTTGTCAAGGATTTTTTGTTCGATATCCATAATTTTTTTGCGATTAGTCCCTGGACTCTGTCCACGTACCCAAGAGTGTGATTTAATGTTACTTCCATATTTATTCTGTGGATCCACGTCTGTGAGTTTCGCTGGTGTCGCGAGCCCTGATTTCTCCTCCCTTACGATGGTGTGAGGACATTTTTCCTCGTTTATTAGAGACGATTTCTCTCCTGTTTCCATTCCGAATTTTCCTTCATTCCACCATCCCTGTCTGTATGCCTGTGTGAAAAGGCATGAGTCCTGTCCTGCCTTCTCTGCAGCTTTTGCATCGTGTTCGCCTTCGTTACCTTTTATCTAGTCAATTAGTTTCCCCCGAGGTGTGTTCGTGTTATCGATACAGCTCCCTTCCCATATGTCTCTCTGACTGTACTGCTTTGTAACAGATTGGTCGGTACGTTTTAATACGAGTTCCCCGTACCCCGTAACCCATTCAAAAATTATTCTTAATCCTATCATCTCAAGTGGCAGGAGTTACTTTGACCTTTCCTTTCAGAGTGCATATAAAACAATAATCTCACAGAGTGTGGTCAGTTTGACTCGAGCTATTCTGTAATTTTCCGATTCAGTGTGCGTACCTCTAACACCATTTATCACAGGGTGCAATCGGTTTGATACGATATTATCTTAATTCCACTGTCTCTGTTTCAACCTGCTATTCTGGGTTTTAACCTTAGAGGGCGTTTTTTTTTGTTTTACGCCCGTTTACAATCACAATGCAATGTTTGGTCACTAACCTTAGAGGGCGTTTTTTTTTGTTTTACGCCCGTTTACAATCACAATGCAATGTTTGGTCACGATATTCTGGTTAACACGAAGTGATTCATTCCATCATCCATGCAAAACACTGTCTGTGAGAGATCCCGGACGAGCCCCCATTATGTTGTATGTGTCGGAGTTATGAAATTTTGATGAAAATAATAAAAATTAATAATTTTCCGAAAAATGCGCAAATCGCATTAATTATGTTAATGTGTGTATTAACATGCATAAATTATGATAATGCATGTGATTATATGCATATATTATGATAGTGTGAGTAATTATATGCCTAAATTATGATAATCGCTGAGATAATCGTAGTAAGTTATGCGGATGCTTGCGATGATGTTAATGTGAGCAGTTGTGGTAATTAGGCTCAGCTTCGTTTATCCAGAGTTATGTCAACCAGGATAACACGATGGTCAATGATTAAACGTTTACCGATTATCCTAGTGTGTGTTATGATATTTAGGTCTCCATTTTCATATCTCATCACAGGATACAGTTATCAAAAATAAGATGGTTTTGCATGGACTTGGAAAGAAGCACTCGAACAGTTGGTGTTAAGCAATTTTATTCTAACAAGCATGTGACATTCTATCATGCAGGTCAAACATGCGTCAATAATTCATGAATAACCAAACACTTATGCATTTGCGATATCGTGCATTCGATTAATATGAATAACTAAAATTCTTATGCAATTACGAGATTAAGCATTGACTAAAATGAATGAATAAACACTTATGCATTTACTAAATTGAATAACTCAAAACTCTTATGCATTTTCGATGTTGTGCATTCGACTAATATGGATAACTACAATTCTTATGCAATTACGAGATTAAGCATTGACTAAAATGAATGAATAAACACTTAAGCATTTACTAAATTGAATAACTCAAAACTCTTATGCATTTTCGATATTGTGCATTCGACTAATATGGATAACTAAAATTCTTATGCAATTACGAGATTGGGCATTGACTAAAATTAATGAATAAACACTTATGCATTTACTAAATTGAATAACTAAAACCCTCCTAACAACCAGGCATCTCATTAGTTTGTTTTGGTATCTGTCACAATCGGCGACTGGCCGAGTTTGAAACAAGCATGACACATTTCGTTTTGCGGTAATAAAAGCACTTATTGTATCCCCGAGGCGAAAGTATATGTCAATAGATTAATCGGTAAGTATAATATTCTTTTAACGGAATGTTGGAGTCAATGGTGGGTGAGGCGTGTTGCGGGAGAGCTAATCTGGCTCTGTTTTAATTAATTCTTCGGCGAGGCTCTGACAAAGAAACCGGTTTGACAAGATTTCCTCTGTGTTTCCTTGAGTCTATATGTGGGAAGCGATACGACCTCTGTGTTGTCTGTGCGAGCGGCAGCTGACACTTTCTCCGCGATGAGGTGAGCGGCGGCGCTTGGCGGCACTCGGTAGCTGACGGCGCGGTGGCGCGTTCTTTGTAGCTGACGGCGCGGTGTCGCGCTCTCGGTAGCTGACGGCGCGGTGGCGCGCTCTTGTAGCTGACGGCGCGGTGGCGCGCTCTCGTAGCTGACGGCGCGGTGGCGCGCTCCCGTAGCTGACGGCGCGGTGGCGCGCTCTCGTAGCTGACGGCGCGGTGGCGCGCTCTCGGTAGCTGACGGCGCGGTGGCGCGCTCTCGTAGCTGACGGCGCGGTGGCGCGCTCTCGTAGCTGACGGCGCGGTGGCGCGCTCTCGTAGCTGACGGCGCGGTGGCGCGCTCTCGTAGCTGACGGCGCGGTGGCGCGCTCTCGTAGCTGACGGCGCGGTGGCGCGCTCTCGTAGCTGACGGCGCGGTGGCGCGCTCTCGTAGCTGACGGCGCGGTGGCGCGCTCTTTCTCTCCACTGCTGGATGACGAGTTGGTTCTCGTTGGTTGTCGCTCTGGCGATGAACGATGCTTTCGCTCGTTGCTGGTATTGACGTTGGGTTGAAGTTGTTGGCTCGAGAGTGATAGCTGGAATCTCCGTCCGTTTCACTCGCAGCTCGGCGGCTCAGTGTAGTAATTCTTCTTAGGTGGTGCAGACCTCGGCTTGTAGCAGCACGTCGCTACCTCGCGATTCTCGTCATGCTGGATGACGAAAGCTTCTTGACGATCTGTGGTGGAGTCGAAGCCCTGGCGATGTGTGGTGGGGGGCCAGGCCCCTGACGAAGTGTTTTGAATGGATTTCTTCCCGGCTTATATTGAGAAAAATCCCCTCCGTTTCCCGAGTTGTTCAAAGTCTGTCATAAAACCTTCCTGTGTGTGACCATCTGCATCCGTGTGTGTGTCCGTCCGTGTGTTTCGCTTTGAAGACACAGTTGTTGTCGTTCTGGAAGGGGGGGGGGGTTCGTGACGGCGCCAACGAAGTTATACATTAGCCAGACCGATGATTCGCGTTGAGTTATATATATATATATATAAAAGAGATATTCGAATCCATGTTTTTGTTACTGAATAATATTTGTCGCGACAACCTACGCGTTAAGCGAGCTTAATTATTTCCGCCCTCGCTCGGGGATCATATCTTTTGTCTCACACAGCTTAAGTTGTTTTGGTTTGGAAGTTGAAATGCGACTTATTCCATTATGCCCCAGTTATGCCGAAACCGTGTTCCCGATGTTTCATCGTGACCCGATCTCTCATGGAGATGTTATTCCTTGCGTGTGCAATTTTTGCTGTCCGTGTTGTGGGAAGACAAAGACGGTTGTTTCCACGGTGGAAGCGCCCGGCGCATGCGCTTATTTATTTATTTCTGAGAGCGTGTTAATTTCCTTTGAGCCATTGCCCGGGAGTTTTATTGGTGTCATTTCCCGGCTTTGTGCCTGCGTGTGGAGATCCTCTCGGAAAGACAAAGACGGTCGTGTTGCTGCTGTTGTTTTCAGGGGGTTGTTGTGTTTGGTTAATTTTGAGAGCCTTATTCACCGTTAGCTCCTAGGATATTCACTTTAATTCCGTACTTATTATTTGACTTCTTGTGATTATTTAATCTGCTATCCCGGCTAAGAATTTTGTTTTGGAGCGAAATATATGCCATAATTGTTCTTCGATGCTTCGGCCCGGCCGTGTAGAAATTCTTTAAAGGTAAATAATGTCAGTATTTAATTAACAATGATGGGTCGCGATTCTGGTGCAGACTGTAGTCTGATTTTCAATTGTAGTGAGGATGGATACTGTTTGCTTACTTCATGGCTAAGTTGTACTAGTTTGTCTAACATGGTTCAAAACCCGTTTGTGTTTTTTGTTAATGTTGTTCCTTTGTTAAGAATATAATTATATATTTCGTGGCCTGGTTTTGTACTTATCAAAGGGTTTTTTTTCCTTTACGAACGGATGTTTCTTCCAGAACCCCCCCGGCTACCATTCCCCCCTCCCTTGTTCCTCTTGTGTGAAATTCGGGGAGTTTTTTATGATCTTGATTACCCTTCTTTCATGCCCTCTTTCCTTTGAAATGAGGTGTGCGCATATCTGTGTTAGTGTGTGGGGGCCTCTGTGGGAGTGTGAGGGCGTGTCCGTTCTCACGTTGCCCCGTGTATATTAAAAAACGATATTATCTATGTTGGCAGAATCATTCTTAAAAAAAATTAATTTTTAAAATTAAAAAGGGGGGCATATATCCAACAGTCCGCCCTTTTGAAAATTATCAGGGGTCGATTTGGCCACTGGCGAATTTTCAAACAAAGTAATGCCCCCTTTTTATGTCATGCATCCCATCAGCCGCCCTTACTCTCGGCGGTTATTTCTTACAACGCGCGTGCACGTATTACAATCTTAATCTGGTTACATCTGAATTAGCAAAGGAAATAACAACCGTTAACATCGATATTGCGTTACATTGGTTCTCGTACATCATAATTCCGACGAATATTCATTTTTGTTTTTGCTTAACATGGTTACATTTGAATTAAGCAAGGAAAATAACAACACGTTAAAACATCGATATCATCAGTTACATGGTTCTCATACATCGTAATTCCGACGAATTTCATCTTTGTTTTTGTTAAATCCTGGGAAACGCTAGGTAGCGGTTTCGAACGCATTTATGCGTTACCTTCCTCATGTTGCCTGGTTTACCACTTATCACTTTGATAATTTGATCACGGTTTTCGGGTTCGTTTTTGTAATTTTCTCTCTCTCTCTCTCGCGTCGTGGGAGTGTGTGGTGAAAAATTGTGCTGTACATAATCAGAATTCGCGCACACAACCCACTTTGACACTTGGTTCGTGGCATTCGCTCTCTCTGCGATTACATGCACATTTGCCGAGTTTGTGTGTCGATTTAATTCTGTCCCTCGTAATGTTGCCCTCTTTGTTTTTACGAGTGTGTTAGATTTTAACACCATTCCCGATATGTCATGAACATTCGTCTCCATTTCAGCACTCCGATCCACATACATTTTGGTTTCCCTTGGATATTTTCCATTCAAAGGCTCACGCCTGCGCTCCTCAGGGCGTGTCTCTGTGTTCTCTCTTTGTACTGTCCGATCACGCTTCAATGCAACCCTGTCCTTGTATTCGATCCGCGCGTCATTTACAAGAGCACTGCTCGTGTTTTTGCTCGCCCCGTCACCTGCAGCCTGCTTGTATTTCTCATTGAGCTCCGGGTTTAATACCTCGGCGGGTGGGGCGCGTGTTGGCCGCTCGCTCGCGCTCACTGTGGGTTGTTTATCATGTATTTGGACCGCATTCTGTGTTATTCCTCTATTCCCTCCTGGTATAGCCGGTGGAGGAATTGGTCGGAATTGGATCGATTGTGTTTGACCTCCCATCTTGCGATTCTCCTGAATGTTCGTATCCATACCTCCGCGGTCTGTGTAACACCTTCCCGCTAGGTGGTTATCTCGCCATCTCTGTGCGTAATTTGAACCTTGCGTGTGTCGTGGGATGGGGTGTTGATATGGTTCTGTTCTGAACCTCTCCCTCCTACGATTCTCGTACATTTTTGGCCCAGTGTTTTTCCCATTTGGGTGCCAAATTTTTTTTGGATTGTTACTTCGCCATCTCTGTGGGTAATTTTGACCTTGTGTGTGTCGTGGCATGGGGTGTTGGTATGGTTCTGTTCTGAACCTCCCCCTCCTGCGATTCCTCTGAATGTTCGGCTTTCTGCCGCTCTCATTCTCGTGCCAACCTCTCTCTGGGTTATTTTGCCACAGGTGCGTGTGTGTTTGCTCTTCTAGGCATTGTGGGACTGTTCGGTGATTTTTATTCCTCTCTGAGAGGCTGGGTTCCTTATCCCTCTCCCTGTGTTCTGGATCCGAATTCTGATTCTTAGCTCTGTACAACCATGCCATGTACGCCTTGCTCTCTATGCGGCGTAAGGATGCGGTTTCTGGATTCAAAACCATTCTCACCCTTTCTGTAATCTCTGGGCTCAAGGATTCAAAAAACATAATTTTGAACATTTTATCTCCTTCGTGGTATTGATTCACATCGCCTGCGTAATACGCTCTTTTAAATTGTACGAGGTAGTCACGTGGATCTTGGTCCATGCCCTGGGTCATCGATTTTACAGCATAAAACCCTTCAGTGAGTGTCGAATATTCTCCAAACTTCCGAATCACTGCCAGGCTCAGTTGTTTAAAATCATTTCTAACCTTGTGTGGTAGTGACTTTACCCATGGAATAGAATCTTTATGTAAGCTTCGTTTCAACAAACTCGCTTTTTCATCCCGTCTCATCAGCCCTCTAATCATTGCCTCCTCTTCTATTGTTGCGATATGTGTGTGGATATCCATAGTCTTATTGTGGGGGTCAAAATCGGGAATTCTGATTAGAGCCTTGTCCATCAATTTAAGGGTTTTACTGGTGAATAGGTATTCCGAAAGTTGATTGCCGACAGCGTCATCATCAAACAAGTTATCATCAGGCAATCTGTCACTTTGATCTGTACTGTGTCGGGCGTGGTTAAGCGGTGTGCATTTTCTGTGTGCGCGCCCCGTGCCGTGTCGCTCGTGTTGCCGTTTCCCTTCAGTTTTTGCCTCTGCCCTTAGTGGAGCACGTCCTGTCGACTTTACTTTAACATTTTGCTTCCCTCTATCTGTGAAGTTGTCAATCTCACATGTTTTTGTTTGCATATGTATCTCTCCATCCCTTCTCTCGAATTGTGAAGGTTTCTGTTTGTCAAGGATTTTTTGTTCGATATCCATAATTTTTTTGCGATTAGTCCCTGGACTCTGTCCACGTACCCAAGAGTGTGATTTAATGTTACTTCCATATTTATTCTGTGGATCCACGTCTGTGAGTTTCGCTGGTGTCGCGAGCCCTGATTTCTCCTCCCTTACGATGGTGTGAGGACATTTTTCCTCGTTTATTAGAGACGATTTCTCTCCTGTTTCCATTCCGAATTTTCCTTCATTCCACCATCCCTGTCTGTATGCCTGTGTGAAAAGGCATGAGTCCTGTCCTGCCTTCTCTGCAGCTTTTGCATCGTGTTCGCCTTCGTTACCTTTTATCCAGTCAATTAGTTTCCCCCGAGGTGTGTTCGTGTTATCGATACAGCTCCCTTCCCATATGTCTCTCTGACTGTACTGCTTTGTAACAGATTGGTCGGTACGTTTTAATACGAGTTCCCCGTACCCCGTAACCCATTCAAAAATTATTCTTAATCCTATCATCTCAAGTGGCAGGAGTTACTTTGACCTTTCCTTTCAGAGTGCATATAAAACAATTATCTCACAGAGTGTGGTCAGTTTGACTCGAGCTATTCTGTAATTTTCCGATTCAGTGTGCGTACCTCTAACACCATTTATCACAGGGTGCAATCGGTTTGATACGATATTATCTTAATTCCACTGTCTCTGTTTCAACCTGCTATTCTGGGTTTTAACCTTAGAGGGCGTTTTTTTTGTTTTACGCCCGTTTACAATCACAATGCAATGTTTGGTCACGATATTCTGGTTAACACGAAGTGATTCATTCCATCATCCATGCAAAACACTGTCTGTGAGAGATCCCGGACGAGCCCCCATTATGTTGTATGTGTCGGAGTTATGAAATTTTGATGAAAATAATAAAAATTAATAATTTTCCGAAAAATGCGCAAATCGCATTAATTATGTTAATGTGTGTATTAACATGCATAAATTATGATAATGCATGTGATTATATGCATATATTATGATAGTGTGAATAATTATATGCCTAAATTATGATAATCGCTGAGATAATCGTAGTAAGTTATGCGGATGCTTGCGATGATGTTAATGTGAGCAGTTGTGGTAATTAGGCTCAGCTTCGTTTATCCAGAGTTATGTCAACCAGGATAACACGATGGTCAATGATTAAACGTTTACCGATTATCCTAGTGTGTGTTATGATATTTAGGTCTCCATTTTCATATCTCATCACAGGATACAGTTATCAAAAATAAGATGGTTTTGCATGGACTTGGAAAGAAGCACTCGAACAGTTGGTGTTAAGCAATTTTATTCTAACAAGCATGTGACATTCTATCATGCAGGTCAAACATGCGTCAATAATTCATGAATAACCAAACACTTATGCATTTGCAATATCGTGCATTCGATTAATATGGATAACTACAATTCTTATGCAATTACGAGATTAAGCATTGACTAAAATGAATGAATAAACACTTAAGCATTTACTAAATTGAATAACTCAAAACTCTTATGCATTTTCGATATTGTGCATTCGACTAATATGGATAACTAAAATTCTTATGCAATTACGAGATTGGGCATTGACTGAAATTAATGAATAAACACTTATGCATTTACTAAATTGAATAACTAAAACCCTCCTAACAACCAGGCATCTCATTAGTTTGTTTTGGTATCGGTCACAATCGGCGACTGGCCGAGTTTGAAACAAGCATGACACATTTCGTTTTGCGGTAATAAAAGCACTTATTGTATCCCCGAGGCGAAAGTAACGGAATGTTGGAGTCAATGGTGGGTGAGGCGTGTTGCGGGAGAGCTAATCTGGCTCTGTTTTAATTAATTCTTCGGCGAGGCTCTGACAAAGAAACCGGTTTGACAAGATTTCCTCTGTGTTTCCTTGAGTCTATATGTGGGAAGCGATACGACCTCTGTGTTGTCTGTGCGAGCGGCAGCTGACACTTTCTCCGCGATGAGGTGAGCGGCGGCGCTTGGCGGCGCTTGGCGGCCCTCGGTAGCTGACGGCGCGGTGGCGCGTTCTTTGTAGCTGACGGCGCGGTGTCGCGCTCTCGGTAGCTGACGGCGCGGTGGCGCGCTCTTGTAGCTGACGGCGCGGTGGCGCGCTCCCGTAGCTGACGGCGCGGTGGCGCGCTCTCGTAGCTGACGGCGCGGTGTCGCGCTCTCGGTAGCTGACGGCGCGGTGGCGCGCTCTTGTAGCTGACGGCGCGGTGGCGCGCTCTCGTAGCTGACGGCGCGGTGGCGCGCTCTCGTAGCTGACGGCGCGGTGGCGCGCTCTCGTAGCTGACGGCGCGGTGGCGCGCTCTCGTAGCTGACGGCGCGGTGGCGCGCTCTCGTAGCTGACGGCGCGGTGGCGCGCTCTCGTAGCTGACGGCGCGGTGGCGCGCTCTCGTAGCTGACGGCGCGGTGGCGCGCTCTCGTAGCTGACGGCGCGGTGGCGCGCTCTCGTAGCTGACGGCGCGGTGGCGCGCTCTCGTAGCTGACGGCGCGGTGGCGCGCTCTCGTAGCTGACGGCGCGGTGGCGCGCTCTCGTAGCTGACGGCGCGGTGGCGCGCTCTTTGTAGCTGACGGCGCGGTGGCTCGCTCTTTCTCTCCACTGCTGGATGACGAGTCGGTTCTCGTTGGTTGTCGCTCTGGCGATGAACGATGCTTTCGCTCGTTGCTGGTATTGACGTTGGGTTGAAGTTGTTGGCTCGAGAGTGATAGCTGGAATCTCCGTCCGTTTCACTCGCAGCTCGGCGGCTCAGTGTAGTAATTCTTCTTAGGTGGTGCAGACCTCGGCTTGTAGCAGCACGTCGCTACCTCGCGATTCTCGTCATGCTGGATGACGAAAGCTTCTTGACGATCTGTGGTGGAGTCGAAGCCCTGGCGATGTGTGGTGGGGGGCCAGGCCCCTGACGAAGTGTTTTGAATGGATTTCTTCCCGGCTTATATTGAGAAAAATCCCCTCCGTTTCCCGAGTTGTTCAAAGTCTGTCATAAAACCTTCCTGTGTGTGATCATCTGCATCCGTGTGTGTGTCCGTCCGTGTGTTTCGCTTTGAAGACACAGTTGTTGTCGTTCTGGAAGGGGGGGGGGTCGTGACGGCGCCAACGAAGTTATACATTAGCCAGACCGATGATTCGCGTTGAGTTATATATATATAAAAGAGATATTCGAATCCATGTTTTTGTTACTGAATAATATTTGTCGCGACAACCTACGCGTTAAGCGAGCTTAATTATTTCCGCCCTCGCTCGGGGATCATATCTTTTGTCTCACACAGCTTAAGTTGTTTTGGTTTGGAAGTTGAAATGCGACTTATTCCATTATGCCCCAGTTATGCCGAAACCGTGTTCCCGATGTTTCATCGTGACCCGATCTCTCATGGAGATGTTATTCCTTGCGTGTGCAATTTTTGCTGTCCGTGTTGTGGGAAGACAAAGACGGTTGTTTCCACGGTGGAAGCGCCCGGCGCATGCGCTTATTTATTTATTTCTGAGAGCGTGTTAATTTCCTTTGAGCCATTGCCCGGGAGTTTTATTGGTGTCATTTCCCGGCTTTGTGCCTGCGTGTGGAGATCCTCTCGGAAAGACAAAGACGGTCGTGTTGCTGCTGTTGTTTTCAGGGGGTTGTTGTGTTTGGTTAATTTTGAGAGCCTTATTCACCGTTAGCTCCTAGGATATTCACTTTAATTCCGTACTTATTATTTGACTTCTTGTGATTATTTAATCTGCTATCCCGGCTAAGAATTTTGTTTTGGAGCGAAATATATGCCATAATTGTTCTTCGATGCTTCGGCCCGGCCGTGTAGAAATTCTTTAAAGGTAAATAATGTCAGTATTTAATTAACAATGATGGGTCGCGATTCTGGTGCAGACTGTAGTCTGATTTTCAATTGTAGTGAGGATGGATACTGTTTGCTTACTTCATGGCTAAGTTGTACTAGTTTGTCTAACATGGTTCAAAACCCGTTTGTGTTTTTTGTTAATGTTGTTCCTTTGTTAAGAATATAATTATATATTTCGTGGCCTGGTTTTGTACTTATCAAAGGGTTTTTTTTCCTTTACGAACGGATTTTTCTTCCAGAACCCCCCCGGCTACCATTCCCCCCTCCCTTGTTCCTCTTGTGTGAAATTCGGGGAGTTTTTTATGATCTTGATTACCCTTCTTTCATGCCCTCTTTCCTTTGAAATGAGGTGTGCGCACATCTGTGTTAGTGTGTGGGGGCCTCTGTGGGAGTGTGAGGGCGTGTCCGTTCTCACGTTGCCCCGTGTATATTAAAAAACGATATTATCTATGTTGGCAGAATAATTCTTAAAAAAAAATAATTTTTAAAATTAAAAAGGGGGGCATATATCCAACAGTCCGCCCTTTTGAAAATTATCAGGGGTCGATTTGGCCACTGGCGAATTTTCAAACAAAGTAATGCCCCCTTTTTATGTCATGCATCCCATCAGCCGCCCTTACTCTCGGCGGTTATTTCTTACAACGCGCGTGCACGTATTACAATCTTAATCTGGTTACATCTGAATTAGCAAAGGAAATAACAACCGTTAACATCGATATTGCGTTACATTGGTTCTCGTACATCATAATTCCGACGAATATTCATTTTTGTTTTTGCTTAACATGGTTACATTTGAATTAAGCAAGGAAAATAACAACACGTTAAAACATCGATATCATCAGTTACATGGTTCTCATACATCGTAATTCCGACGAATTTCATCTTTGTTTTTGTTAAATCCTGGGAAACGCTAGGTAGCGGTTTCGAACGCATTTATGCGTTACCTTCCTCATGTTGCCTGGTTTACCACTTATCACTTTGATAATTTGATCACGGTTTTCGGGTTCGTTTTTGTAATTTTCTCTCTCACTCTCTCGCGTCGTGGGAGTGTGTGGTGAAAAATTGTGCTGTACATAATCAGAATTCGCGCACACAACCCACTTTGACACTTGGTTCGTGGCATTCGCTCTCTCTGCGATTACATGCACATTTGCCGAGTTTGTGTGTCGATTTAATTCTGTCCCTCGTAATGTTGCCCTCTTTGTTTTTACGAGTGTGTTAGATTTTAACACCATTCCCGATATGTCATGAACATTCGTCTCCATTTCAGCACTCCGATCCACATACATTTTGGTTTCCCTTGGATATTTTCCATTCAAAGGCTCACGCCTGCGCTCCTCAGGGCGTGTCTCTGTGTTCTCTCTTTGTACTGTCCGATCACGCTTCAATGCAACCCTGTCCTTGTATTCGATCCGCGCGTCATTTACAAGAGCACTGCTCGTGTTTTTGCTCGCCCCGTCACCTGCAGCCTGCTTGTATTTCTCATTGAGCTCCGGGTTTAATACCTCGGCGGGTGGGGCGCGTGTTGGCCGCTCGCTCGCGCTCACTGTGGGTTGTTTATCATGTATTTGGACCGCATTCTGTGTTATTCCTCTATTCCCTCCTGGTATAGCCGGTGGAGGAATTGGTCGGAATTGGATCGATTGTGTTTGACCTCCCATCTTGCGATTCTCCTGAATGTTCGTATCCATACCTCCGCGGTCTGTGTAACACCTTCCCGCTAGGTGGTTATCTCGCCATCTCTGTGCGTAATTTGAACCTTGCGTGTGTCGTGGGATGGGGTGTTGATATGGTTCTGTTCTGAACCTCTCCCTCCTACGATTCTCGTACATTTTTGGCCCAGTGTTTTTCCCATTTGGGTGCCAAATTTTTTTTGGATTGTTACTTCGCCATCTCTGTGGGTAATTTTGACCTTGTGTGTGTCGTGGCATGGGGTGTTGGTATGGTTCTGTTCTGAACCTCCCCCTCCTGCGATTCCTCTGAATGTTCGGCTTTCTGCCGCTCTCATTCTCGTGCCAACCTCTCTCTGGGTTATTTTGCCACAGGTGCGTGTGTGTTTGCTCTTCTAGGCATTGTGGGACTGTTCGGTGATTTTTATTCCTCTCTGAGAGGCTGGGTTCCTTATCCCTCTCCCTGTGTTCTGGATCCGAATTCTGATTCTTAGCTCTGTACAACCATGCCATGTACGCCTTGCTCTCTATGCGGCGTAAGGATGCGGTTTCTGGATTCAAAACCATTCTCACCCTTTCTGTAATCTCTGGGCTCAAGGATTCAAAAAACATAATTTTGAACATTTTATCTCCTTCGTGGTATTGATTCACATCGCCTGCGTAATACGCTCTTTTAAATTGTACGAGGTAGTCACGTGGATCTTGGTCCATGCCCTGGGTCATCGATTTTACAGCATAAAACCCTTCAGTGAGTGTCGAATATTCTCCAAACTTCCGAATCACTGCCAGGCTCAGTTGTTTAAAATCATTTCTAACCTTGTGTGGTAGTGACTTTACCCATGGAATAGAATCTTTATGTGAGCTTCGTTTCAACAAACTCGCTTTTTCATCCCGTCTCATCAGCCCTCTAATCATTGCCTCCTCTTCTATTGTTGCGATATGTGTGTGGATATCCATAGTCTTATTGTGGGGGTCAAAATCGGGAATTCTGATTAGAGCCTTGTCCATCAATTTAAGGGTTTTACTGGTGAATAGGTATTCCGAAAGTTGATTGCCGACAGCGTCATCATCAAACAAGTTATCATCAGGCAATCTGTCACTTTGATCTGTACTGTGTCGGGCGTGGTTAAGCGGTGTGCATTTTCTGTGTGCGCGCCCCGTGCCGTGTCGCTCGTGTTGCCGTTTCCCTTCAGTTTTTGCCTCTGCCCTTAGTGGAGCACGTCCTGTCGACTTTACTTTAACATTTTGCTTCCCTCTATCTGTGAAGTTGTCAATCTCACATGTTTTTGTTTGCATATGTATCTCTCCATCCCTTCTCTCGAATTGTGAAGGTTTCTGTTTGTCAAGGATTTTTTGTTCGATATCCATAATTTTTTTGCGATTAGTCCCTGGACTCTGTCCACGTACCCAAGAGTGTGATTTAATGTTACTTCCATATTTATTCTGTGGATCCACGTCTGTGAGTTTCGCTGGTGTCGCGAGCCCTGATTTCTCCTCCCTTACGATGGTGTGAGGACATTTTTCCTCGTTTATTAGAGACGATTTCTCTCCTGTTTCCATTCCGAATTTTCCTTCATTCCACCATCCCTGTCTGTATACCTGTGTGAAAAGGCATGAGTCCTGTCCTGCCTTCTCTGCAGCTTTTGCATCGTGTTCGCCTTCGTTACCTTTTATCCAGTCAATTAGTTTCCCCCGAGGTGTGTTCGTGTTATCGATACAGCTCCCTTCCCATATGTCTCTCTGACTGTACTGCTTTGTAACAGATTGGTCGGTACGTTTTAATACGAGTTCCCCGTACCCCGTAACCCGTAACCCATTCAAAAATTATTCTTAATCCTATCATCTCAAGTGGCAGGAGTTACTTTGACCTTTCCTTTCAGAGTGCATATAAAACAATTATCTCACAGAGTGTGGTCAGTTTGACTCGCGCTATTCTGTAATTTTCCGATTCAGTGTGCGTACCTCTAACACCATTTATCACAGGGTGCAATCGGTTTGATACGATATTATCTTAATTCCACTGTCTCTGTTTCAACCTGCTATTCTGGGTTTTAACCTTAGAGGGCGTTTTTTTTTGTTTTACGCCCGTTTACAATCACAATGCAATGTTTGGTCACGATATTCTGGTTAACACGAAGTGATTCATTCCATCATCCATGCAAAACACTGTCTGTGAGAGATCCCGGACGAGCCCCCATTATGTTGTATGTGTCGGAGTTATGAAATTTTGATGAAAATAATAAAAATTAATAATTTTCCGAAAAATGCGCAAATCGCATTAATTATGTTAATGTGTGTATTAACATGCATAAATTATGATAATGCATGTGATTATATGCATATATTATGATAGTGTGAGTAATTATATGCCTAAATTATGATAATCGCTGAGATAATCGTAGTAAGTTATGCGGATGCTTGCGATGATGTTAATGTGAGCAGTTGTGGTAATTAGGCTCAGCTTCGTTTATCCAGAGTTATGTCAACCAGGATAACACGATGGTCAATGATTAAACGTTTACCGATTATCCTAGTGTGTGTTATGATATTTAGGTCTCCATTTTCATATCTCATCACAGGATACAGTTATCAAAAATAAGATGGTTTTGCATGGACTTGGAAAGAAGCACTCGAACAGTTGGTGTTAAGCAATTTTATTCTAACAAGCATGTGACATTCTATCATGCAGGTCAAACATGCGTCAATAATTCATGAATAACCAAACACTTATGCATTTGCGATATCGTGCATTCGATTAATATGAATAACTAAAATTCTTATGCAATTACGAGATTAAGCATTGACTAAAATGAATGAATAAACACTTATGCATTTACTAAATTGAATAACTCAAAACTCTTATGCATTTTCGATATTGTGCATTCGACTAATATGGATAACTAAAATTCTTATGCAATTACGAGATTGGGCATTGACTAAAATGAATGAATAAACACTTAAGCATTTACTAAATTGAATAACTCAAAACTCTTATGCATTTTCGATATTGTGCATTCGACTAATATGGATAACTAAAATTCTTATGCAATTACGAGATTGGGCATTGACTAAAATTAATGAATAAACACTTATGCATTTACTAAATTGAATAACTAAAACCCTCCTAACAACCAGGCATCTCATTAGTTTGTTTTGGTATCGGTCACAATCGGCGACTGGCCGAGTTTGAAACAAGCATGACACATTTCGTTTTGCGGTAATAAAAGCACTTATTGTATCCCCGAGGCGAAAGTATATGTCAATAGATTCATCGGTAAGTATAATATTCTTTTAACGGAATGTTGGAGTCAATGGTGGGTGAGGCGTGTTGCGGGAGAGCTAATCTGGCTCTGTTTTAATTAATTCTTCGGCGAGGCTCTGACAAAGAAACCGGTTTGACAAGATTTCCTCTGTGTTTCCTTGAGTCTATATGTGGGAAGCGATACGACCTCTGTGTTGTCTGTGCGAGCGGCAGCTGACACTTTCTCCGCGATGAGGTGAGCGGCGGCGCTTGGCGGCGCTTGGCGGCCCTCGGTAGCTGACGGCGTGGTGGCGCGCTCTTGTAGCTGACGGCGCGGTGGCGCGCTCTCGTAGCTGACGGCGCGGTGTCGCGCTCTCGGTAGCTGACGGCGCGGTGGCGCGCTCTTTGTAGCTGACGGCGCGGTGGCGCGCTCTCGTAGCTGACGGCGCGGTGGCGCGCTCTCGTAGCTGACGGCGCGGTGGCGCGCTCTCGTAGCTGACGGCGCGGTGGCGCGCTCTCGTAGCTGACGGCGCGGTGGCGCGCTCTCGTAGCTGACGGCGCGGTGGCGCGCTCTCGTAGCTGACGGCGCGGTGGCGCGCTCTCGTAGCTGACGGCGCGGTGGCGCGCTCTTTGTAGCTGACGGCGCGGTGGCGCGCTCTTGTAGCTGACGGCGCGGTGGCGCGCTCTTGTAGCTGACGGCGCGGTGGCTCGTTCTTTCTCTCCACTGCTGGATGACGAGTCGGTTCTCGTTGGTTGTCGCTCTGGCGATGAACGATGCTTTCGCTCGTTGCTGGTATTGACGTTGGGTTGAAGTTGTTGGCTCGAGAGTGATAGCTGGAATCTCCGTCCGTTTCACTCGCAGCTCGGCGGCTCAGTGTAGTAATTCTTCTTAGGTGGTGCAGACCTCGGCTTGTAGCAGCACGTCGCTACCTCGCGATTCTCGTCATGCTGGATGACGAAAGCTTCTTGACGATCTGTGGTGGAGTCGAAGCCCTGGCGATGTGTGGTGGGGGGCCAGGCCCCTGACGAAGTGTTTTGAATGGATTTCTTCCCGGCTTATATTGAGAAAAATCCCCTCCGTTTCCCGAGTTGTTCAAAGTCTGTCATAAAACCTTCCTGTGTGTGACCATCTGCATCCGTGTGTGTGTCCGTCCGTGTGTTTCGCTTTGAAGACACAGTTGTTGTCGTTCTGGAAGGGGGGGGGGTTCGTGACGGCGCCAACGAAGTTATACATTAGCCAGACCGATGATTCGCGTTGAGTTATATATATATAAAAGATATATTCGAATCCATGTTTTTGTTACTGAATAATATTTGTCGCGACAACCTACGCGTTAAGCGAGCTTAATTATTTCCGCCCTCGCTCGGGGATCATATCTTTTGTCTCACACAGCTTAAGTTGTTTTGGTTTGGAAGTTGAAATGCGACTTATTCCATTATGCCCCAGTTATGCCGAAACCGTGTTCCCGATGTTTCATCGTGACCCGATCTCTCATGGAGATGTTATTCCTTGCGTGTGCAATTTTTGCTGTCCGTGTTGTGGGAAGACAAAGACGGTTGTTTCCACGGTGGAAGCGCCCGGCGCATGCGCTTATTTATTTATTTCTGAGAGCGTGTTAATTTCCTTTGAGCCATTGCCCGGGAGTTTTATTGGTGTCATTTCCCGGCTTTGTGCCTGCGTGTGGAGATCCTCTCGGAAAGACAAAGACGGTCGTGTTGCTGCTGTTGTTTTCAGGGGGTTGTTGTGTTTGGTTAATTTTGAGAGCCTTATTCACCGTTAGCTCCTAGGATATTCACTTTAATTCCGTACTTATTATTTGACTTCTTGTGATTATTTAATCTGCTATCCCGGCTAAGAATTTTGTTTTGGAGCGAAATATATGCCATAATTGTTCTTCGATGCTTCGGCCCGGCCGTGTAGAAATTCTATAAAGGTAAATAATGTCAGTATTTAATTAACAATGATGGGTCGCGATTCTGGTGCAGACTGTAGTCTGATTTTCAATTGTAGTGAGGATGGATACTGTTTGCTTACTTCATGGCTAAGTTGTACTAGTTTGTCTAACATGGTTCAAAACCCGTTTGTGTTTTTTGTTAATGTTGTTCCTTTGTTAAGAATATAATTATATATTTCGTGGCCTGGTTTTGTACTTATCAAAGGGTTTTTTTTCCTTTACGAACGGATGTTTCTTCCAGAACCCCCCCGGCTACCATTCCCCCCTCCCTTGTTCCTCTTGTGTGAAATTCGGGGAGTTTTTTATGATCTTGATTACCCTTCTTTCATGCCCTCTTTCCTTTGAAATGAGGTGTGCGCACATCTGTGTTAGTGTGTGGGGGCCTCTGTGGGAGTGTGAGGGCGTGTCCGTTCTCACGTTGCCCCGTGTATATTAAAAAACGATATTATCTATGTTGGCAGAATAATTCTTAAAAAAAAATAATTTTTAAAATTAAAAAGGGGGGCATATATCCAACAGTCCGCCCTTTTGAAAATTATCAGGGGTCGATTTGGCCACTGGCGAATTTTCAAACAAAGTAATGCCCCCTTTTTATGTCATGCATCCCATCAGCCGCCCTTACTCTCGGCGGTTATTTCTTACAACGCGCGTGCACGTATTACAATCTTAATCTGGTTACATCTGAATTAGCAAAGGAAATAACAACCGTTAACATCGATATTGCGTTACATTGGTTCTCGTACATCATAATTCCGACGAATATTCATTTTTGTTTTTGCTTAACATGGTTACATTTGAATTAAGCAAGGAAAATAACAACACGTTAAAACATCGATATCATCAGTTACATGGTTCTCATACATCGTAATTCCGACGAATTTCATCTTTGTTTTTGTTAAATCCTGGGAAACGCTAGGTAGCGGTTTCGAACGCATTTATGCGTTACCTTCCTCATGTTGCCTGGTTTACCACTTATCACTTTGATAATTTGATCACGGTTTTCGGGTTCGTTTTTGTAATTTTCTCTCTCACTCTCTCGCGTCGTGGGAGTGTGTGGTGAAAAATTGTGCTGTACATAATCAGAATTCGCGCACACAACCCACTTTGACACTTGGTTCGTGGCATTCGCTCTCTCTGCGATTACATGCACATTTGCCGAGTTTGTGTGTCGATTTAATTCTGTCCCTCGTAATGTTGCCCTCTTTGTTTTTACGAGTGTGTTAGATTTTAACACCATTCCCGATATGTCATGAACATTCGTCTCCATTTCAGCACTCCGATCCACATACATTTTGGTTTCCCTTGGATATTTTCCATTCAAAGGCTCACGCCTGCGCTCCTCAGGGCGTGTCTCTGTGTTCTCTCTTTGTACTGTCCGATCACGCTTCAATGCAACCCTGTCCTTGTATTCGATCCGCGCGTCATTTACAAGAGCACTGCTCGTGTTTTTGCTCGCCCCGTCACCTGCAGCCTGCTTGTATTTCTCATTGAGCTCCGGGTTTAATACCTCGGCGGGTGGGGCGCGTGTTGGCCGCTCGCTCGCGCTCACTGTGGGTTGTTTATCATGTATTTGGACCGCATTCTGTGTTATTCCTCTATTCCCTCCTGGTATAGCCGGTGGAGGAATTGGTCGGAATTGGATCGATTGTGTTTGACCTCCCATCTTGCGATTCTCCTGAATGTTCGTATCCATACCTCCGCGGTCTGTGTAACACCTTCCCGCTAGGTGGTTATCTCGCCATCTCTGTGCGTAATTTGAACCTTGCGTGTGTCGTGGGATGGGGTGTTGATATGGTTCTGTTCTGAACCTCTCCCTCCTACGATTCTCGTACATTTTTGGCCCAGTGTTTTTCCCATTTGGGTGCCAAATTTTTTTTGGATTGTTACTTCGCCATCTCTGTGGGTAATTTTGACCTTGTGTGTGTCGTGGCATGGGGTGTTGGTATGGTTCTGTTCTGAACCTCCCCCTCCTGCGATTCCTCTGAATGTTCGGCTTTCTGCCGCTCTCATTCTCGTGCCAACCTCTCTCTGGGTTATTTTGCCACAGGTGCGTGTGTGTTTGCTCTTCTAGGCATTGTGGGACTGTTCGGTGATTTTTATTCCTCTCTGAGAGGCTGGGTTCCTTATCCCTCTCCCTGTGTTCTGGATCCGAATTCTGATTCTTAGCTCTGTACAACCATGCCATGTACGCCTTGCTCTCTATGCGGCGTAAGGATGCGGTTTCTGGATTCAAAACCATTCTCACCCTTTCTGTAATCTCTGGGCTCAAGGATTCAAAAAACATAATTTTGAACATTTTATCTCCTTCGTGGTATTGATTCACATCGCCTGCGTAATACGCTCTTTTAAATTGTACGAGGTAGTCACGTGGATCTTGGTCCATGCCCTGGGTCATCGATTTTACAGCATAAAACCCTTCAGTGAGTGTCGAATATTCTCCAAACTTCCGAATCACTGCCAGGCTCAGTTGTTTAAAATCATTTCTAACCTTGTGTGGTAGTGACTTTACCCATGGAATAGAATCTTTATGTGAGCTTCGTTTCAACAAACTCGCTTTTTCATCCCGTCTCATCAGCCCTCTAATCATTGCCTCCTCTTCTATTGTTGCGATATGTGTGTGGATATCCATAGTCTTATTGTGGGGGTCAAAATCGGGAATTCTGATTAGAGCCTTGTCCATCAATTTAAGGGTTTTACTGGTGAATAGGTATTCCGAAAGTTGATTGCCGACAGCGTCATCATCAAACAAGTTATCATCAGGCAATCTGTCACTTTGATCTGTACTGTGTCGGGCGTGGTTAAGCGGTGTGCATTTTCTGTGTGCGCGCCCCGTGCCGTGTCGCTCGTGTTGCCGTTTCCCTTCAGTTTTTGCCTCTGCCCTTAGTGGAGCACGTCCTGTCGACTTTACTTTAACATTTTGCTTCCCTCTATCTGTGAAGTTGTCAATCTCACATGTTTTTGTTTGCATATGTATCTCTCCGTCCCTTCTCTCGAATTGTGAAGGTTTCTGTTTGTCAAGGATTTTTTGTTCGATATCCATAATTTTTTTGCGATTAGTCCCTGGACTCTGTCCACGTACCCAAGAGTGTGATTTAATGTTACTTCCATATTTATTCTGTGGATCCACGTCTGTGAGTTTCGCTGGTGTCGCGAGCCCTGATTTCTCCTCCCTTACGATGGTATGAGGACATTTTTCCTCGTTTATTAGAGACGATTTCTCTCCTGTTTCCATTCCGAATTTTCCTTCATTCCACCATCCCTGTCTGTATACCTGTGTGAAAAGGCATGAGTCCTGTCCTGCCTTCTCTGCAGCTTTTGCATCGTGTTCGCCTTCGTTACCTTTTATCCAGTCAATTAGTTTCCCCCGAGGTGTGTTCGTGTTATCGATACAGCTCCCTTCCCATATGTCTCTCTGACTGTACTGCTTTGTAACAGATTGGTCGGTACGTTTTAATACGAGTTCCCCGTACCCCGTAACCCGTAACCCATTCAAAAATTATTCTTAATCCTATCATCTCAAGTGGCAGGAGTTACTTTGACCTTTCCTTTCAGAGTGCATATAAAACAATTATCTCACAGAGTGTGGTCAGTTTGACTCGCGCTATTCTGTAATTTTCCGATTCAGTGTGCGTACCTCTAACACCATTTATCACAGGGTGCAATCGGTTTGATACGATATTATCTTAATTCCACTGTCTCTGTTTCAACCTGCTATTCTGGGTTTTAACCTTAGAGGGCGTTTTTTTTTGTTTTACGCCCGTTTACAATCACAATGCAATGTTTGGTCACGATATTCTGGTTAACACGAAGTGATTCATTCCATCATCCATGCAAAACACTGTCTGTGAGAGATCCCGGACGAGCCCCCATTATGTTGTATGTGTCGGAGTTATGAAATTTTGATGAAAATAATAAAAATTAATAATTTTCCGAAAAATGCGCAAATCGCATTAATTATGTTAATGTGTGTATTAACATGCATAAATTATGATAATGCATGTGATTATATGCATATATTATGATAGTGTGAGTAATTATATGCCTAAATTATGATAATCGCTGAGATAATCGTAGTAAGTTATGCGGATGCTTGCGATGATGTTAATGTGAGCAGTTGTGGTAATTAGGCTCAGCTTCGTTTATCCAGAGTTATGTCAACCAGGATAACACGATGGTCAATGATTAAACGTTTACCGATTATCCTAGTGTGTGTTATGATATTTAGGTCTCCATTTTCATATCTCATCACAGGATACAGTTATCAAAAATAAGATGGTTTTGCATGGACTTGGAAAGAAGCACTCGAACAGTTGGTGTTAAGCAATTTTATTCTAACAAGCATGTGACATTCTATCATGCAGGTCAAACATGCGTCAATAATTCATGAATAACCAAACACTTATGCATTTGCGATATCGTGCATTCGATTAATATGAATAACTAAAATTCTTATGCAATTACGAGATTAAGCATTGACTAAAATGAATGAATAAACACTTATGCATTTACTAAATTGAATAACTCAAAACTCTTATGCATTTTCGATATTGTGCATTCGACTAATATGGATAACTAAAATTCTTATGCAATTACGAGATTGGGCATTGACTAAAATGAATGAATAAACACTTAAGCATTTACTAAATTGAATAACTCAAAACTCTTATGCATTTTCGATATTGTGCATTCGACTAATATGGATAACTAAAATTCTTATGCAATTACGAGATTGGGCATTGACTAAAATTAATGAATAAACACTTATGCATTTACTAAATTGAATAACTAAAACCCTCCTAACAACCAGGCATCTCATTAGTTTGTTTTGGTATCGGTCACAATCGGCGACTGGCCGAGTTTGAAACAAGCATGACACATTTCGTTTTGCGGTAATAAAAGCACTTATTGTATCCCCGAGGCGAAAGTATATGTCAATAGATTCATCGGTAAGTATAATATTCTTTTAACGGAATGTTGGAGTCAATGGTGGGTGAGGCGTGTTGCGGGAGAGCTAATCTGGCTCTGTTTTAATTAATTCTTCGGCGAGGCTCTGACAAAGAAACCGGTTTGACAAGATTTCCTCTGTGTTTCCTTGAGTCTATATGTGGGAAGCGATACGACCTCTGTGTTGTCTGTGCGAGCGGCAGCTGACACTTTCTCCGCGATGAGGTGAGCGGCGGCGCTTGGCGGCGCTTGGCGGCCCTCGGTAGCTGACGGCGCGGTGGCGCGTTCTTTGTAGCTGACGGCGCGGTGTCGCGCTCTCGGTAGCTGATGGCGCGGTGGCGCGCTCTTGTAGCTGACGGCGCGGTGGCGCGCTCTCGTAGCTGACGGCGCGGTGGCGCGCTCCCGTAGCTGACGGCGCGGTGGCGCGCTCTCGTAGCTGACGGCGCGGTGTCGCGCTCTCGGTAGCTGACGGCGCGGTGGCGCGCTCTTGTAGCTGACGGCGCGGTGGCGCGCTCTCGTAGCTGACGGCGCGGTGGCGCGCTCTCGTAGCTGACGGCGCGGTGGCGCGCTCTCGTAGCTGACGGCGCGGTGGCGCGCTCTCGTAGCTGACGGCGCGGTGGCGCGCTCTCGTAGCTGACGGCGCGGTGGCGCGCTCTCGTAGCTGACGGCGCGGTGGCGCGCTCTCGTAGCTGACGGCGCGGTGGCGCGCTCTCGTAGCTGACGGCGCGGTGGCGCGCTCTCGTAGCTGACGGCGCGGTGGCGCGCTCTCGTAGCTGACGGCGCGGTGGCGCGCTCTCGTAGCTGACGGCGCGGTGGCGCGCTCTTTGTAGCTGACGGCACGGTGGCGCGCTCTTTGTAGCTGACGGCGCGGTGGCGCGCTCTTTCTCTCCACTGCTGGATGACGAGTTGGTTCTCGTTGGTTGTCGCTCTGGCGATGAACGATGCTTTCGCTCGTTGCTGGTATTGACGTTGGGTTGAAGTTGTTGGCTCGAGAGTGATAGCTGGAATCTCCGTCCGTTTCACTCGCAGCTCGGCGGCTCAGTGTAGTAATTCTTCTTAGGTGGTGCAGACCTCGGCTTGTAGCAGCACGTCGCTACCTCGCGATTCTCGTCATGCTGGATGACGAAAGCTTCTTGACGATCTGTGGTGGAGTCGAAGCCCTGGCGATGTGTGGTGGGGGGCCAGGCCCCTGACGAAGTGTTTTGAATGGATTTCTTCCAGGCTTATATTGAGAAAAATCCCCTCCGTTTCCCGAGTTGTTCAAAGTCTGTCATAAAACCTTCCTGTGTGTGACCATCTGCATCCGTGTGTGTGTCCGTCCGTGTGTTTCGCTTTGAAGACACAGTTGTTGTCGTTCTGGAAGGGGGGGGGGGTTCGTGACGGCGCCAACGAAGTTATACATTAGCCAGACCGATGATTCGCGTTGAGTTATATATATATAAAAGAGATATTCGAATCCATGTTTTTGTTACTGAATAATATTTGTCGCGACAACCTACGCGTTAAGCGAGCTTAATTATTTCCGCCCTCGCTCGGGGATCATATCTTTTGTCTCACACAGCTTAAGTTGTTTTGGTTTGGAAGTTGAAATGCGACTTATTCCATTATGCCCCAGTTATGCCGAAACCGTGTTCCCGATGTTTCATCGTGACCCGATCTCTCATGGAGATGTTATTCCTTGCGTGTGCAATTTTTGCTGTCCGTGTTGTGGGAAGACAAAGACGGTTGTTTCCACGGTGGAAGCGCCCGGCGCATGCGCTTATTTATTTATTTCTGAGAGCGTGTTAATTTCCTTTGAGCCATTGCCCGGGAGTTTTATTGGTGTCATTTCCCGGCTTTGTGCCTGCGTGTGGAGATCCTCTCGGAAAGACAAAGACGGTCGTGTTGCTGCTGTTGTTTTCAGGGGGTTGTTGTGTTTGGTTAATTTTGAGAGCCTTATTCACCGTTAGCTCCTAGGATATTCACTTTAATTCCGTACTTATTATTTGACTTCTTGTGATTATTTAATCTGCTATCCCGGCTAAGAATTTTGTTTTGGAGCGAAATATATGCCATAATTGTTCTTCGATGCTTCGGCCCGGCCGTGTAGAAATTCTATAAAGGTAAATAATGTCAGTATTTAATTAACAATGATGGGTCGCGATTCTGGTGCAGACTGTAGTCTGATTTTCAATTGTAGTGAGGATGGATACTGTTTGCTTACTTCATGGCTAAGTTGTACTAGTTTGTCTAACATGGTTCAAAACCCGTTTGTGTTTTTTGTTAATGTTGTTCCTTTGTTAAGAATATAATTATATATTTCGTGGCCTGGTTTTGTACTTATCAAAGGGTTTTTTTTCCTTTACGAACGGATGTTTCTTCCAGAACCCCCCCGGCTACCATTCCCCCCTCCCTTGTTCCTCTTGTGTGAAATTCGGGGAGTTTTTTATGATCTTGATTACCCTTCTTTCATGCCCTCTTTCCTTTGAAATGAGGTGTGCGCACATCTGTGTTAGTGTGTGGGGGCCTCTGTGGGAGTGTGAGGGCGTGTCCGTTCTCACGTTGCCCCGTGTATATTAAAAAACGATATTATCTATGTTGGCAGAATAATTCTTAAAAAAAATTAATTTTTAAAATTAAAAAGGGGGGCATATATCCAACAGTCCGCCCTTTTGAAAATTATCAGGGGTCGATTTGGCCACTGGCGAATTTTCAAACAAAGTAATGCCCCCTTTTTATGTCATGCATCCCATCAGCCGCCCTTACTCTCGGCGGTTATTTCTTACAACGCGCGTGCACGTATTACAATCTTAATCTGGTTACATCTGAATTAGCAAAGGAAATAACAACCGTTAACATCGATATTGCGCTACATTGGTTCTCGTACATCATAATTCCGACGAATATTCATTTTTGTTTTTGCTTAACATGGTTACATTTGAATTAAGCAAGGAAAATAACAACACGTTAAAACATCGATATCATCAGTTACATGGTTCTCATACATCGTAATTCCGACGAATTTCATCTTTGTTTTTGTTAAATCCTGGGAAATGCTAGGTAGCGGTTTCGAACGCATTTATGCGTTACCTTCCTCATGTTGCCTGGTTTACCACTTATCACTTTGATAATTTGATCACGGTTTTCGGGTTCGTTTTTGTAATTTTCTCTCTCACTCTCTCGCGTCGTGGGAGTGTGTGGTGAAAAATTGTGCTGTACATAATCAGAATTCGCGCACACAACCCACTTTGACACTTGGTTCGTGGCATTCGCTCTCTCTGCGATTACATGCACATTTGCCGAGTTTGTGTGTCGATTTAATTCTGTCCCTCGTAATGTTGCCCTCTTTGTTTTTACGAGTGTGTTAGATTTTAACACCATTCCCGATATGTCATGAACATTCGTCTCCATTTCAGCACTCCGATACACATACATTTTGGTTTCCCTTGGATATTTTCCATTCAAAGGCTCACGCCTGCGCTCCTCAGGGCGTGTCTCTGTGTTCTCTCTTTGTACTGTCCGATCACGCTTCAATGCAACCCTGTCCTTGTATTCGATCCGCGCGTCATTTACAAGAGCACTGCTCGTGTTTTTGCTCGCCCCGTCACCTGCAGCCTGCTTGTATTTCTCATTGAGCTCCGGGTTTAATACCTCGGCGGGTGGGGCGCGTGTTGGCCGCTCGCTCGCGCTCACTGTGGGTTGTTTATCATGTATTTGGACCGCATTCTGTGTTATTCCTCTATTCCCTCCTGGTATAGCCGGTGGAGGAATTGGTCGGAATTGGATCGATTGTGTTTGACCTCCCATCTTGCGATTCTCCTGAATGTTCGTATCCATACCTCCGCGGTCTGTGTAACACCTTCCCGCTAGGTGGTTATCTCGCCATCTCTGTGCGTAATTTGAACCTTGCGTGTGTCGTGGGATGGGGTGTTGATATGGTTCTGTTCTGAACCTCTCCCTCCTACGATTCTCGTACATTTTTGGCCCAGTGTTTTTCCCATTTGGGTGCCAAATTTTTTTTGGATTGTTACTTCGCCATCTCTGTGGGTAATTTTGACCTTGTGTGTGTCGTGGCATGGGGTGTTGGTATGGTTCTGTTCTGAACCTCCCCCTCCTGCGATTCCTCTGAATGTTCGGCTTTCTGCCGCTCTCATTCTCGTGCCAACCTCTCTCTGGGTTATTTTGCCACAGGTGCGTGTGTGTTTGCTCTTCTAGGCATTGTGGGACTGTTCGGTGATTTTTATTCCTCTCTGAGAGGCTGGGTTCCTTATCCCTCTCCCTGTGTTCTGGATCCGAATTCTGATTCTTAGCTCTGTACAACCATGCCATGTACGCCTTGCTCTCTATGCGGCGTAAGGATGCGGTTTCTGGATTCAAAACCATTCTCACCCTTTCTGTAATCTCTGGGCTCAAGGATTCAAAAAACATAATTTTGAACATTTTATCTCCTTCGTGGTATTGATTCACATCGCCTGCGTAATACGCTCTTTTAAATTGTACGAGGTAGTCACGTGGATCTTGGTCCATGCCCTGGGTCATCGATTTTACAGCATAAAACCCTTCAGTGAGTGTCGAATATTCTCCAAACTTCCGAATCACTGCCAGGCTCAGTTGTTTAAAATCATTTCTAACCTTGTGTGGTAGTGACTTTACCCATGGAATAGAATCTTTATGTAAGCTTCGTTTCAACAAACTCGCTTTTTCATCCCGTCTCATCAGCCCTCTAATCATTGCCTCCTCTTCTATTGTTGCGATATGTGTGTGGATATCCATAGTCTTATTGTGGGGGTCAAAATCGGGAATTCTGATTAGAGCCTTGTCCATCAATTTAAGGGTTTTACTGGTGAATAGGTATTCCGAAAGTTGATTGCCGACAGCGTCATCATCAAACAAGTTATCATCAGGCAATCTGTCACTTTGATCTGTACTGTGTCGGGCGTGGTTAAGCGGTGTGCATTTTCTGTGTGCGCGCCCCGTGCCGTGTCGCTCGTGTTGCCGTTTCCCTTCAGTTTTTGCCTCTGCCCTTAGTGGAGCACGTCCTGTCGACTTTACTTTAACATTTTGCTTCCCTCTATCTGTGAAGTTGTCAATCTCACATGTTTTTGTTTGCATATGTATCTCTCCATCCCTTCTCTCGAATTGTGAAGGTTTCTGTTTGTCAAGGATTTTTTGTTCGATATCCATAATTTTTTTGCGATTAGTCCCTGGACTCTGTCCACGTACCCAAGAGTGTGATTTAATGTTACTTCCATATTTATTCTGTGGATCCACGTCTGTGAGTTTCGCTGGTGTCGCGAGCCCTGATTTCTCCTCCCTTACGATGGTGTGAGGACATTTTTCCTCGTTTATTAGAGACGATTTCTCTCCTGTTTCCATTCCGAATTTTCCTTCATTCCACCATCCCTGTCTGTATGCCTGTGTGAAAAGGCATGAGTCCTGTCCTGCCTTCTCTGCAGCTTTTGCATCGTGTTCGCCTTCGTTACCTTTTATCCAGTCAATTAGTTTCCCCCGAGGTGTGTTCGTGTTATCGATACAGCTCCCTTCCCATATGTCTCTCTGACTGTACTGCTTTGTAACAGATTGGTCGGTACGTTTTAATACGAGTTCCCCGTACCCCGTAACCCATTCAAAAATTATTCTTAATCCTATCATCTCAAGTGGCAGGAGTTACTTTGACCTTTCCTTTCAGAGTGCATATAAAACAATTATCTCACAGAGTGTGGTCAGTTTGACTCGAGCTATTCTGTAATTTTCCGATTCAGTGTGCGTACCTCTAACACCATTTATCACAGGGTGCAATCGGTTTGATACGATATTATCTTAATTCCACTGTCTCTGTTTCAACCTGCTATTCTGGGTTTTAACCTTAGAGGGCGTTTTTTTTGTTTTACGCCCGTTTACAATCACAATGCAATGTTTGGTCACGATATTCTGGTTAACACGAAGTGATTCATTCCATCATCCATGCAAAACACTGTCTGTGAGAGATCCCGGACGAGCCCCCATTATGTTGTATGTGTCGGAGTTATGAAATTTTGATGAAAATAATAAAAATTAATAATTTTCCGAAAAATGCGCAAATCGCATTAATTATGTTAATGTGTGTATTAACATGCATAAATTATGATAATGCATGTGATTATATGCATATATTATGATAGTGTGAATAATTATATGCCTAAATTATGATAATCGCTGAGATAATCGTAGTAAGTTATGCGGATGCTTGCGATGATGTTAATGTGAGCAGTTGTGGTAATTAGGCTCAGCTTCGTTTATCCAGAGTTATGTCAACCAGGATAACACGATGGTCAATGATTAAACGTTTACCGATTATCCTAGTGTGTGTTATGATATTTAGGTCTCCATTTTCAAATCTCATCACAGGATACAGTTATCAAAAATAAGATGGTTTTGCATGGACTTGGAAAGAAGCACTCGAACAGTTGGTGTTAAGCAATTTTATTCTAACAAGCATGTGACATTCTATCATGCAGGTCAAACATGCGTCAATAATTCATGAATAACCAAACACTTATGCATTTGCGATATCGTGCATTCGATTAATATGAATAACTAAAATTCTTATGCAATTACGAGATTAAGCATTGACTAAAATGAATGAATAAACACTTATGCATTTACTAAATTGAATAACTCAAAACTCTTATGCATTTTCGATATTGTGCATTCGACTAATATGGATAACTACAATTCTTATGCAATTACGAGATTAAGCATTGACTAAAATGAATGAATAAACACTTATGCATTTACTAAATTGAATAACTAAAACCCTCCTAACAACCAGGCATCTCATTAGTTTGTTTTGGTATCGGTCACAATCGGCGACTGGCCGAGTTTGAAACAAGCATGACACATTTCGTTTTGCGGTAATAAAAGCACTTATTGTATCCCCGAGGCGAAAGTATATGTCAATAGATTCATCGGTAAGTATAATATTCTTTTAACGGAATGTTGGAGTCAATGGTGGGTGAGGCGTGTTGCGGGAGAGCTAATCTGGCTCTGTTTTAATTAATTCTTCGGCGAGGCTCTGACAAAGAAACCGGTTTGACAAGATTTCCTCTGTGTTTCCTTGAGTCTATATGTGGGAAGCGATACGACCTCTGTGTTGTCTGTGCGAGCGGCAGCTGACACTTTCTCCGCGATGAGGTGAGCGGCGGCGCTTGGCGGCGCTTGGCGGCCCTCGGTAGCTGACGGCGCGGTGGCGCGCTCTCGTAGCTGACGGCGCGGTGGCGCGCTCTCGTAGCTGACGGCGCGGTGGCGCGCTCTCGTAGCTGACGGCGCGGTGGCGCGCTCTCGTAGCTGACGGCGCGGTGGCTCGCTCTTTCTCTCCACTGCTGGATGACGAGTCGGTTCTCGTTGGTTGTCGCTCTGGCGATGAACGATGCTTTCGCTCGTTGCTGGTATTGACGTTGGGTTGAAGTTGTTGGCTCGAGAGTGATAGCTGGAATCTCCGTCCGTTTCACTCGCAGCTCGGCGGCTCAGTGTAGTAATTCTTCTTAGGTGGTGCAGACCTCGGCTTGTAGCAGCACGTCGCTACCTCGCGATTCTCGTCATGCTGGATGACGAAAGCTTCTTGACGATCTGTGGTGGAGTCGAAGCCCTGGCGATGTGTGGTGGGGGGCCAGGCCCCTGACGAAGTGTTTTGAATGGATTTCTTCCCGGCTTATATTGAGAAAAATCCCCTCCGTTTCCCGAGTTGTTCAAAGTCTGTCATAAAACCTTCCTGTGTGTGACCATCTGCATCCGTGTGTGTGTCCGTCCGTGTGTTTCGCTTTGAAGACACAGTTGTTGTCGTTCTGGAAGGGGGGGGGGGTTCGTGACGGCGCCAACGAAGTTATACATTAGCCAGACCGATGATTCGCGTTGAGTTATATATATATATAAAAGAGATATTCGAATCCATGTTTTTGTTACTGAATAATATTTGTCGCGACAACCTACGCGTTAAGCGAGCTTAATTATTTCCGCCCTCGCTCGGGGATCATATCTTTTGTCTCACACAGCTTAAGTTGTTTTGGTTTGGAAGTTGAAATGCGACTTATTCCATTATGCCCCAGTTATGCCGAAACCGTGTTCCCGATGTTTCATCGTGACCCGATCTCTCATGGAGATGTTATTCCTTGCGTGTGCAATTTTTGCTGTCCGTGTTGTGGGAAGACAAAGACGGTTGTTTCCACGGTGGAAGCGCCCGGCGCATGCGCTTATTTATTTATTTCTGAGAGCGTGTTAATTTCCTTTGAGCCATTGCCCGGGAGTTTTATTGGTGTCATTTCCCGGCTTTGTGCCTGCGTGTGGAGATCCTCTCGGAAAGACAAAGACGGTCGTGTTGCTGCTGTTGTTTTCAGGGGGTTGTTGTGTTTGTTAATTTTGAGAGCCTTATTCACCGTTAGCTCCTAGGATATTCACTTTAATTCCGTACTTATTATTTGACTTCTTGTGATTATTTAATCTGCTATCCCGGCTAAGAATTTTGTTTTGGAGCGAAATATATGCCATAATTGTTCTTCGATGCTTCGGCCCGGCCGTGTAGAAATTCTATAAAGGTAAATAATGTCAGTATTTAATTAACAATGATGGGTCGCGATTCTGGTGCAGACTGTAGTCTGATTTTCAATTGTAGTGAGGATGGATACTGTTTGCTTACTTCATGGCTAAGTTGTACTAGTTTGTCTAACATGGTTCAAAACCCGTTTGTGTTTTTTGTTAATGTTGTTCCTTTGTTAAGAATATAATTATATATTTCGTGGCCTGGTTTTGTACTTATCAAAGGGTTTTTTTTCCTTTACGAACGGATGTTTCTTCCAGAACCCCCCCGGCTACCATTCCCCCCTCCCTTGTTCCTCTTGTGTGAAATTCGGGGAGTTTTTTATGATCTTGATTACCCTTCTTTTATGCCCTCTTTCCTTTGAAATGAGGTGTGCGCACATCTGTGTTAGTGTGTGGGGGCCTCTGTGGGAGTGTGAGGGCGTGTCCGTTCTCACGTTGCCCCGTGTATATTAAAAAACGATATTATCTATGTTGGCAGAATAATTCTTAAAAAAAAATAATTTTTAAAATTAAAAAGGGGGGCATATATCCAACAGTCCGCCCTTTTGAAAATTATCAGGGGTCGATTTGGCCACTGGCGAATTTTCAAACAAAGTAATGCCCCCTTTTTATGTCATGCATCCCATCAGCCGCCCTTACTCTCGGCGGTTATTTCTTACAACGCGCGTGCACGTATTACAATCTTAATCTGGTTACATCTGAATTAGCAAAGGAAATAACAACCGTTAACATCGATATTGCGTTACATTGGTTCTCGTACATCATAATTCCGACGAATATTCATTTTTGTTTTTGCTTAAGATGGTTACATTTGAATTAAGCAAGGAAAATAACAACACGTTAAAACATCGATATCATCAGTTACATGGTTCTCATACATCGTAATTCCGACGAATTTCATCTTTGTTTTTGTTAAATCCTGGGAAACGCTAGGTAGCGGTTTCGAACGCATTTATGCGTTACCTTCCTCATGTTGCCTGGTTTACCACTTATCACTTTGATAATTTGATCACGGTTTTCGGGTTCGTTTTTGTAATTTTCTCTCTCACTCTCTCGCGTCGTGGGAGTGTGTGGTGAAAAATTGTGCTGTACATAATCAGAATTCGCGCACACAACCCACTTTGACACTTGGTTCGTGGCATTCGCTCTCTCTGCGATTACATGCACATTTGCCGAGTTTGTGTGTCGATTTAATTCTGTCCCTCGTAATGTTGCCCTCTTTGTTTTTACGAGTGTGTTAGATTTTAACACCATTCCCGATATGCCATGAACATTCGTCTCCATTTCAGCACTCCGATCCACATACATTTTGGTTTCCCTTGGATATTTTCCATTCAAAGGCTCACGCCTGCGCTCCTCAGGGCGTGTCTCTGTGTTCTCTCTTTGTACTGTCCGATCACGCTTCAATGCAACCCTGTCCTTGTATTCGATCCGCGCGTCATTTACAAGAGCACTGCTCGTGTTTTTGCTCGCCCCGTCACCTGCAGCCTGCTTGTATTTCTCATTGAGCTCCGGGTTTAATACCTCGGCGGGTGGGGCGCGTGTTGGCCGCTCGCTCGCGCTCACTGTGGGTTGTTTATCATGTATTTGGACCGCATTCTGTGTTATTCCTCTATTCCCTCCTGGTATAGCCGGTGGAGGAATTGGTCGGAATTGGATCGATTGTGTTTGACCTCCCATCTTGCGATTCTCCTGAATGTTCGTATCCATACCTCCGCGGTCTGTGTAACACCTTCCCGCTAGGTGGTTATCTCGCCATCTCTGTGCGTAATTTGAACCTTGCGTGTGTCGTGGGATGGGGTGTTGATATGGTTCTGTTCTGAACCTCTCCCTCCTACGATTCTCGTACATTTTTGGCCCAGTGTTTTTCCCATTTGGGTGCCAAATTTTTTTTGGATTGTTACTTCGCCATCTCTGTGGGTAATTTTGACCTTGTGTGTGTCGTGGCATGGGGTGTTGGTATGGTTCTGTTCTGAACCTCCCCCTCCTGCGATTCCTCTGAATGTTCGGCTTTCTGCCGCTCTCATTCTCGTGCCAACCTCTCTCTGGGTTATTTTGCCACAGGTGCGTGTGTGTTTGCTCTTCTAGGCATTGTGGGACTGTTCGGTGATTTTTATTCCTCTCTGAGAGGCTGGGTTCCTTATCCCTCTCCCTGTGTTCTGGATCCGAATTCTGATTCTTAGCTCTGTACAACCATGCCATGTACGCCTTGCTCTCTATGCTAAAGTCGACAGGACGTGCTCCACTAAGGGCAGAGGCAAAAACTGAAGGGAAACGGCAACACGAGCGACACGGCACGGGGCGCGCACACAGAAAATGCACACCGCTTAACCACGCCCGACACAGTACAGATCAAAGTGACAGATTGCCTGATGATAACTTGTTTGATGATGACGCTGTCGGCAATCAACTTTCGGAATACCTATTCACCAGTAAAACCCTTAAATTGATGGACAAGGCTCTAATCAGAATTCCCGATTTTGACCCCCACAATAAGACTATGGATATCCACACACA
>NW_027620712.1:62500-70000 GCF_964198595.1 Lampetra fluviatilis | reverse complement strand
GGGTTAGGGTTAGGGTTAGGGTTAGGGTTAGGGTTAGGGTTAGGGTTAGGGTTAGGGTTAGGGTTAGGGTTAGGGTTAGGGTTAGGGTTAGGGTTAGGGTTAGGGTTAGGGTTAGGGTTAGGGTTAGGGTTAGGGTTAGGGTTAGGGTTAGGGTTAGGGTTAGGGTTAGGGTTAGGGTTAGGGTTAGGGTTAGGGTTAGGGTTAGGGTTAGGGTTAGGGTTAGGGTTAGGGTTAGGGTTAGGGTTAGGGTTAGGGTTAGGGTTAGGGTTAGGGTTAGGGTTAGGGTTAGGGTTAGGGTTAGGGTTAGGGTTAGGGTTAGGGTTAGGGTTAGGGTTAGGGTTAGGGTTAGGGTTAGGGTTAGGGTTAGGGTTAGGGTTAGGGTTAGGGTTAGGGTTAGGGTTAGGGTTAGGGTTAGGGTTAGGGTTAGGGTTAGGGTTAGGGTTAGGGTTAGGGTTAGGGTTAGGGTTAGGGTTAGGGTTAGGGTTAGGGTTAGGGTTAGGGTTAGGGTTAGGGTTAGGGTTAGGGTTAGGGTTAGGGTTAGGGTTAGGGTTAGGGTTAGGGTTAGGGTTAGGGTTAGGGTTAGGGTTAGGGTTAGGGTTAGGGTTAGGGTTAGGGTTAGGGTTAGGGTTAGGGTTAGGGTTAGGGTTAGGGTTAGGGTTAGGGTTAGGGTTAGGGTTAGGGTTAGGGTTAGGGTTAGGGTTAGGGTTAGGGTTAGGGTTAGGGTTAGGGTTAGGGTTAGGGTTAGGGTTAGGGTTAGGGTTAGGGTTAGGGTTAGGGTTAGGGTTAGGGTTAGGGTTAGGGTTAGGGTTAGGGTTAGGGTTAGGGTTAGGGTTAGGGTTAGGGTTAGGGTTAGGGTTAGGGTTAGGGTTAGGGTTAGGGTTAGGGTTAGGGTTAGGGTTAGGGTTAGGGTTAGGGTTAGGGTTAGGGTTAGGGTTAGGGTTAGGGTTAGGGTTAGGGTTAGGGTTAGGGTTAGGGTTAGGGTTAGGGTTAGGGTTAGGGTTAGGGTTAGGGTTAGGGTTAGGGTTAGGGTTAGGGTTAGGGTTAGGGTTAGGGTTAGGGTTAGGGTTAGGGTTAGGGTTAGGGTTAGGGTTAGGGTTAGGGTTAGGGTTAGGGTTAGGGTTAGGGTTAGGGTTAGGGTTAGGGTTAGGGTTAGGGTTAGGGTTAGGGTTAGGGTTAGGGTTAGGGTTAGGGTTAGGGTTAGGGTTAGGGTTAGGGTTAGGGTTAGGGTTAGGGTTAGGGTTAGGGTTAGGGTTAGGGTTAGGGTTAGGGTTAGGGTTAGGGTTAGGGTTAGGGTTAGGGTTAGGGTTAGGGTTAGGGTTAGGGTTAGGGTTAGGGTTAGGGTTAGGGTTAGGGTTAGGGTTAGGGTTAGGGTTAGGGTTAGGGTTAGGGTTAGGGTTAGGGTTAGGGTTAGGGTTAGGGTTAGGGTTAGGGTTAGGGTTAGGGTTAGGGTTAGGGTTAGGGTTAGGGTTAGGGTTAGGGTTAGGGTTAGGGTTAGGGTTAGGGTTAGGGTTAGGGTTAGGGTTAGGGTTAGGGTTAGGGTTAGGGTTAGGGTTAGGGTTAGGGTTAGGGTTAGGGTTAGGGTTAGGGTTAGGGTTAGGGTTAGGGTTAGGGTTAGGGTTAGGGTTAGGGTTAGGGTTAGGGTTAGGGTTAGGGTTAGGGTTAGGGTTAGGGTTAGGGTTAGGGTTAGGGTTAGGGTTAGGGTTAGGGTTAGGGTTAGGGTTAGGGTTAGGGTTAGGGTTAGGGTTAGGGTTAGGGTTAGGGTTAGGGTTAGGGTTAGGGTTAGGGTTAGGGTTAGGGTTAGGGTTAGGGTTAGGGTTAGGGTTAGGGTTAGGGTTAGGGTTAGGGTTAGGGTTAGGGTTAGGGTTAGGGTTAGGGTTAGGGTTAGGGTTAGGGTTAGGGTTAGGGTTAGGGTTAGGGTTAGGGTTAGGGTTAGGGTTAGGGTTAGGGTTAGGGTTAGGGTTAGGGTTAGGGTTAGGGTTAGGGTTAGGGTTAGGGTTAGGGTTAGGGTTAGGGTTAGGGTTAGGGTTAGGGTTAGGGTTAGGGTTAGGGTTAGGGTTAGGGTTAGGGTTAGGGTTAGGGTTAGGGTTAGGGTTAGGGTTAGGGTTAGGGTTAGGGTTAGGGTTAGGGTTAGGGTTAGGGTTAGGGTTAGGGTTAGGGTTAGGGTTAGGGTTAGGGTTAGGGTTAGGGTTAGGGTTAGGGTTAGGGTTAGGGTTAGGGTTAGGGTTAGGGTTAGGGTTAGGGTTAGGGTTAGGGTTAGGGTTAGGGTTAGGGTTAGGGTTAGGGTTAGGGTTAGGGTTAGGGTTAGGGTTAGGGTTAGGGTTAGGGTTAGGGTTAGGGTTAGGGTTAGGGTTAGGGTTAGGGTTAGGGTTAGGGTTAGGGTTAGGGTTAGGGTTAGGGTTAGGGTTAGGGTTAGGGTTAGGGTTAGGGTTAGGGTTAGGGTTAGGGTTAGGGTTAGGGTTAGGGTTAGGGTTAGGGTTAGGGTTAGGGTTAGGGTTAGGGTTAGGGTTAGGGTTAGGGTTAGGGTTAGGGTTAGGGTTAGGGTTAGGGTTAGGGTTAGGGTTAGGGTTAGGGTTAGGGTTAGGGTTAGGGTTAGGGTTAGGGTTAGGGTTAGGGTTAGGGTTAGGGTTAGGGTTAGGGTTAGGGTTAGGGTTAGGGTTAGGGTTAGGGTTAGGGTTAGGGTTAGGGTTAGGGTTAGGGTTAGGGTTAGGGTTAGGGTTAGGGTTAGGGTTAGGGTTAGGGTTAGGGTTAGGGTTAGGGTTAGGGTTAGGGTTAGGGTTAGGGTTAGGGTTAGGGTTAGGGTTAGGGTTAGGGTTAGGGTTAGGGTTAGGGTTAGGGTTAGGGTTAGGGTTAGGGTTAGGGTTAGGGTTAGGGTTAGGGTTAGGGTTAGGGTTAGGGTTAGGGTTAGGGTTAGGGTTAGGGTTAGGGTTAGGGTTAGGGTTAGGGTTAGGGTTAGGGTTAGGGTTAGGGTTAGGGTTAGGGTTAGGGTTAGGGTTAGGGTTAGGGTTAGGGTTAGGGTTAGGGTTAGGGTTAGGGTTAGGGTTAGGGTTAGGGTTAGGGTTAGGGTTAGGGTTAGGGTTAGGGTTAGGGTTAGGGTTAGGGTTAGGGTTAGGGTTAGGGTTAGGGTTAGGGTTAGGGTTAGGGTTAGGGTTAGGGTTAGGGTTAGGGTTAGGGTTAGGGTTAGGGTTAGGGTTAGGGTTAGGGTTAGGGTTAGGGTTAGGGTTAGGGTTAGGGTTAGGGTTAGGGTTAGGGTTAGGGTTAGGGTTAGGGTTAGGGTTAGGGTTAGGGTTAGGGTTAGGGTTAGGGTTAGGGTTAGGGTTAGGGTTAGGGTTAGGGTTAGGGTTAGGGTTAGGGTTAGGGTTAGGGTTAGGGTTAGGGTTAGGGTTAGGGTTAGGGTTAGGGTTAGGGTTAGGGTTAGGGTTAGGGTTAGGGTTAGGGTTAGGGTTAGGGTTAGGGTTAGGGTTAGGGTTAGGGTTAGGGTTAGGGTTAGGGTTAGGGTTAGGGTTAGGGTTAGGGTTAGGGTTAGGGTTAGGGTTAGGGTTAGGGTTAGGGTTAGGGTTAGGGTTAGGGTTAGGGTTAGGGTTAGGGTTAGGGTTAGGGTTAGGGTTAGGGTTAGGGTTAGGGTTAGGGTTAGGGTTAGGGTTAGGGTTAGGGTTAGGGTTAGGGTTAGGGTTAGGGTTAGGGTTAGGGTTAGGGTTAGGGTTAGGGTTAGGGTTAGGGTTAGGGTTAGGGTTAGGGTTAGGGTTAGGGTTAGGGTTAGGGTTAGGGTTAGGGTTAGGGTTAGGGTTAGGGTTAGGGTTAGGGTTAGGGTTAGGGTTAGGGTTAGGGTTAGGGTTAGGGTTAGGGTTAGGGTTAGGGTTAGGGTTAGGGTTAGGGTTAGGGTTAGGGTTAGGGTTAGGGTTAGGGTTAGGGTTAGGGTTAGGGTTAGGGTTAGGGTTAGGGTTAGGGTTAGGGTTAGGGTTAGGGTTAGGGTTAGGGTTAGGGTTAGGGTTAGGGTTAGGGTTAGGGTTAGGGTTAGGGTTAGGGTTAGGGTTAGGGTTAGGGTTAGGGTTAGGGTTAGGGTTAGGGTTAGGGTTAGGGTTAGGGTTAGGGTTAGGGTTAGGGTTAGGGTTAGGGTTAGGGTTAGGGTTAGGGTTAGGGTTAGGGTTAGGGTTAGGGTTAGGGTTAGGGTTAGGGTTAGGGTTAGGGTTAGGGTTAGGGTTAGGGTTAGGGTTAGGGTTAGGGTTAGGGTTAGGGTTAGGGTTAGGGTTAGGGTCTAGGGTTAGGGTTAGGGTTAGGGTTAGGGTTAGGGTTAGGGTTAGGGTTAGGGTTAGGGTTAGGGTTAGGGTTAGGGTTAGGGTTAGGGTTAGGGTTAGGGTTAGGGTTAGGGTTAGGGTTAGGGTTAGGGTTAGGGTTAGGGTTAGGGTTAGGGTTAGGGTTAGGGTTAGGGTTAGGGTTAGGGTTAGGGTTAGGGTTAGGGTTAGGGTTAGGGTTAGGGTTAGGGTTAGGGTTAGGGTTAGGGTTAGGGTTAGGGTTAGGGTTAGGGTTAGGGTTAGGGTTAGGGTTAGGGTTAGGGTTAGGGTTAGGGTTAGGGTTAGGGTTAGGGTTAGGGTTAGGGTTAGGGTTAGGGTTAGGGTTAGGGTTAGGGTTAGGGTTAGGGTTAGGGTTAGGGTTAGGGTTAGGGTTAGGGTTAGGGTTAGGGTTAGGGTTAGGGTTAGGGTTAGGGTTAGGGTTAGGGTTAGGGTTAGGGTTAGGGTTAGGGTTAGGGTTAGGGTTAGGGTTAGGGTTAGGGTTAGGGTTAGGGTTAGGGTTAGGGTTAGGGTTAGGGTTAGGGTTAGGGTTAGGGTTAGGGTTAGGGTTAGGGTTAGGGTTAGGGTTAGGGTTAGGGTTAGGGTTAGGGTTAGGGTTAGGGTTAGGGTTAGGGTTAGGGTTAGGGTTAGGGTTAGGGTTAGGGTTAGGGTTAGGGTTAGGGTTAGGGTTAGGGTTAGGGTTAGGGTTAGGGTTAGGGTTAGGGTTAGGGTTAGGGTTAGGGTTAGGGTTAGGGTTAGGGTTAGGGTTAGGGTTAGGGTTAGGGTTAGGGTTAGGGTTAGGGTTAGGGTTAGGGTTAGGGTTAGGGTTAGGGTTAGGGTTAGGGTTAGGGTTAGGGTTAGGGTTAGGGTTAGGGTTAGGGTTAGGGTTAGGGTTAGGGTTAGGGTTAGGGTTAGGGTTAGGGTTAGGGTTAGGGTTAGGGTTAGGGTTAGGGTTAGGGTTAGGGTTAGGGTTAGGGTTAGGGTTAGGGTTAGGGTTAGGGTTAGGGTTAGGGTTAGGGTTAGGGTTAGGGTTAGGGTTAGGGTTAGGGTTAGGGTTAGGGTTAGGGTTAGGGTTAGGGTTAGGGTTAGGGTTAGGGTTAGGGTTAGGGTTAGGGTTAGGGTTAGGGTTAGGGTTAGGGTTAGGGTTAGGGTTAGGGTTAGGGTTAGGGTTAGGGTTAGGGTTAGGGTTAGGGTTAGGGTTAGGGTTAGGGTTAGGGTTAGGGTTAGGGTTAGGGTTAGGGTTAGGGTTAGGGTTAGGGTTAGGGTTAGGGTTAGGGTTAGGGTTAGGGTTAGGGTTAGGGTTAGGGTTAGGGTTAGGGTTAGGGTTAGGGTTAGGGTTAGGGTTAGGGTTAGGGTTAGGGTTAGGGTTAGGGTTAGGGTTAGGGTTAGGGTTAGGGTTAGGGTTAGGGTTAGGGTTAGGGTTAGGGTTAGGGTTAGGGTTAGGGTTAGGGTTAGGGTTAGGGTTAGGGTTAGGGTTAGGGTTAGGGTTAGGGTTAGGGTTAGGGTTAGGGTTAGGGTTAGGGTTAGGGTTAGGGTTAGGGTTAGGGTTAGGGTTAGGGTTAGGGTTAGGGTTAGGGTTAGGGTTAGGGTTAGGGTTAGGGTTAGGGTTAGGGTTAGGGTTAGGGTTAGGGTTAGGGTTAGGGTTAGGGTTAGGGTTAGGGTTAGGGTTAGGGTTAGGGTTAGGGTTAGGGTTAGGGTTAGGGTTAGGGTTAGGGTTAGGGTTAGGGTTAGGGTTAGGGTTAGGGTTAGGGTTAGGGTTAGGGTTAGGGTTAGGGTTAGGGTTAGGGTTAGGGTTAGGGTTAGGGTTAGGGTTAGGGTTAGGGTTAGGGTTAGGGTTAGGGTTAGGGTTAGGGTTAGGGTTAGGGTTAGGGTTAGGGTTAGGGTTAGGGTTAGGGTTAGGGTTAGGGTTAGGGTTAGGGTTAGGGTTAGGGTTAGGGTTAGGGTTAGGGTTAGGGTTAGGGTTAGGGTTAGGGTTAGGGTTAGGGTTAGGGTTAGGGTTAGGGTTAGGGTTAGGGTTAGGGTTAGGGTTAGGGTTAGGGTTAGGGTTAGGGTTAGGGTTAGGGTTAGGGTTAGGGTTAGGGTTAGGGTTAGGGTTAGGGTTAGGGTTAGGGTTAGGGTTAGGGTTAGGGTTAGGGTTAGGGTTAGGGTTAGGGTTAGGGTTAGGGTTAGGGTTAGGGTTAGGGTTAGGGTTAGGGTTAGGGTTAGGGTTAGGGTTAGGGTTAGGGTTAGGGTTAGGGTTAGGGTTAGGGTTAGGGTTAGGGTTAGGGTTAGGGTTAGGGTTAGGGTTAGGGTTAGGGTTAGGGTTAGGGTTAGGGTTAGGGTTAGGGTTAGGGTTAGGGTTAGGGTTAGGGTTAGGGTTACGGGTTAGGGTTAGGGTTAGGGTTAGGGTTAGGGTTAGGGTTAGGGTTAGGGTTAGGGTTAGGGTTAGGGTTAGGGTTAGGGTTAGGGTTAGGGTTAGGGTTAGGGTTAGGGTTAGGGTTAGGGTTAGGGTTAGGGTTAGGGTTAGGGTTAGGGTTAGGGTTAGGGTTAGGGTTAGGGTTAGGGTTAGGGTTAGGGTTAGGGTTAGGGTTAGGGTTAGGGTTAGGGTTAGGGTTAGGGTTAGGGTTAGGGTTAGGGTTAGGGTTAGGGTTAGGGTTAGGGTTAGGGTTAGGGTTAGGGTTAGGGTTAGGGTTAGGGTTAGGGTTAGGGTTAGGGTTAGGGTTAGGGTTAGGGTTAGGGTTAGGGTTAGGGTTAGGGTTAGGGTTAGGGTTAGGGTTAGGGTTAGGGTTAGGGTTAGGGTTAGGGTTAGGGTTAGGGTTAGGGTTAGGGTTAGGGTTAGGGTTAGGGTTAGGGTTAGGGTTAGGGTTAGGGTTAGGGTTAGGGTTAGGGTTAGGGTTAGGGTTAGGGTTAGGGTTAGGGTTAGGGTTAGGGTTAGGGTTAGGGTTAGGGTTAGGGTTAGGGTTAGGGTTAGGGTTAGGGTTAGGGTTAGGGTTAGGGTTAGGGTTAGGGTTAGGGTTAGGGTTAGGGTTAGGGTTAGGGTTAGGGTTAGGGTTAGGGTTAGGGTTAGGGTTAGGGTTAGGGTTAGGGTTAGGGTTAGGGTTAGGGTTAGGGTTAGGGTTAGGGTTAGGGTTAGGGTTAGGGTTAGGGTTAGGGTTAGGGTTAGGGTTAGGGTTAGGGTTAGGGTTAGGGTTAGGGTTAGGGTTAGGGTTAGGGTTAGGGTTAGGGTTAGGGTTAGGGTTAGGGTTAGGGTTAGGGT
>NW_027620712.1:45000-57500 GCF_964198595.1 Lampetra fluviatilis | reverse complement strand
CCTAACCCTAACCCTAACCCTAACCCTAACCCTAACCCTAACCCTAACCCTAACCCTAACCCTAACCCTAACCCTAACCCTAACCCTAACCCTAACCCTAACCCTAACCCTAACCCTAACCCTAACCCTAACCCTAACCCTAACCCTAACCCTAACCCTAACCCTAACCCTAACCCTAACCCTAACCCTAACCCTAACCCTAACCCTAACCCTAACCCTAACCCTAACCCTAACCCTAACCCTAACCCTAACCCTAACCCTAACCCTAACCCTAACCCTAACCCTAACCCTAACCCTAACCCTAACCCTAACCCTAACCCTAACCCTAACCCTAACCCTAACCCTAACCCTAACCCTAACCCTAACCCTAACCCTAACCCTAACCCTAACCCTAACCCTAACCCTAACCCTAACCCTAACCCTAACCCTAACCCTAACCCTAACCCTAACCCTAACCCTAACCCTAACCCTAACCCTAACCCTAACCCTAACCCTAACCCTAACCCTAACCCTAACCCTAACCCTAACCCTAACCCTAACCCTAACCCTAACCCTAACCCTAACCCTAACCCTAACCCTAACCCTAACCCTAACCCTAACCCTAACCCTAACCCTAACCCTAACCCTAACCCTAACCCTAACCCTAACCCTAACCCTAACCCTAACCCTAACCCTAACCCTAACCCTAACCCTAACCCTAACCCTAACCCTAACCCTAACCCTAACCCTAACCCTAACCCTAACCCTAACCCTAACCCTAACCCTAACCCTAACCCTAACCCTAACCCTAACCCTAACCCTAACCCTAACCCTAACCCTAACCCTAACCCTAACCCTAACCCTAACCCTAACCCTAACCCTAACCCTAACCCTAACCCTAACCCTAACCCTAACCCTAACCCTAACCCTAACCCTAACCCTAACCCTAACCCTAACCCTAACCCTAACCCTAACCCTAACCCTAACCCTAACCCTAACCCTAACCCTAACCCTAACCCTAACCCTAACCCTAACCCTAACCCTAACCCTAACCCTAACCCTAACCCTAACCCTAACCCTAACCCTAACCCTAACCCTAACCCTAACCCTAACCCTAACCCTAACCCTAACCCTAACCCTAACCCTAACCCTAACCCTAACCCTAACCCTAACCCTAACCCTAACCCTAACCCTAACCCTAACCCTAACCCTAACCCTAACCCTAACCCTAACCCTAACCCTAACCCTAACCCTAACCCTAACCCTAACCCTAACCCTAACCCTAACCCTAACCCTAACCCTAACCCTAACCCTAACCCTAACCCTAACCCTAACCCTAACCCTAACCCTAACCCTAACCCTAACCCTAACCCTAACCCTAACCCTAACCCTAACCCTAACCCTAACCCTAACCCTAACCCTAACCCTAACCCTAACCCTAACCCTAACCCTAACCCTAACCCTAACCCTAACCCTAACCCTAACCCTAACCCTAACCCTAACCCTAACCCTAACCCTAACCCTAACCCTAACCCTAACCCTAACCCTAACCCTAACCCTAACCCTAACCCTAACCCTAACCCTAACCCTAACCCTAACCCTAACCCTAACCCTAACCCTAACCCTAACCCTAACCCTAACCCTAACCCTAACCCTAACCCTAACCCTAACCCTAACCCTAACCCTAACCCTAACCCTAACCCTAACCCTAACCCTAACCCTAACCCTAACCCTAACCCTAACCCTAACCCTAACCCTAACCCTAACCCTAACCCTAACCCTAACCCTAACCCTAACCCTAACCCTAACCCTAACCCTAACCCTAACCCTAACCCTAACCCTAACCCTAACCCTAACCCTAACCCTAACCCTAACCCTAACCCTAACCCTAACCCTAACCCTAACCCTAACCCTAACCCTAACCCTAACCCTAACCCTAACCCTAACCCTAACCCTAACCCTAACCCTAACCCTAACCCTAACCCTAACCCTAACCCTAACCCTAACCCTAACCCTAACCCTAACCCTAACCCTAACCCTAACCCTAACCCTAACCCTAACCCTAACCCTAACCCTAACCCTAACCCTAACCCTAACCCTAACCCTAACCCTAACCCTAACCCTAACCCTAACCCTAACCCTAACCCTAACCCTAACCCTAACCCTAACCCTAACCCTAACCCTAACCCTAACCCTAACCCTAACCCTAACCCTAACCCTAACCCTAACCCTAACCCTAACCCTAACCCTAACCCTAACCCTAACCCTAACCCTAACCCTAACCCTAACCCTAACCCTAACCCTAACCCTAACCCTAACCCTAACCCTAACCCTAACCCTAACCCTAACCCTAACCCTAACCCTAACCCTAACCCTAACCCTAACCCTAACCCTAACCCTAACCCTAACCCTAACCCTAACCCTAACCCTAACCCTAACCCTAACCCTAACCCTAACCCTAACCCTAACCCTAACCCTAACCCTAACCCTAACCCTAACCCTAACCCTAACCCTAACCCTAACCCTAACCCTAACCCTAACCCTAACCCTAACCCTAACCCTAACCCTAACCCTAACCCTAACCCTAACCCTAACCCTAACCCTAACCCTAACCCTAACCCTAACCCTAACCCTAACCCTAACCCTAACCCTAACCCTAACCCTAACCCTAACCCTAACCCTAACCCTAACCCTAACCCTAACCCTAACCCTAACCCTAACCCTAACCCTAACCCTAACCCTAACCCTAACCCTAACCCTAACCCTAACCCTAACCCTAACCCTAACCCTAACCCTAACCCTAACCCTAACCCTAACCCTAACCCTAACCCTAACCCTAACCCTAACCCTAACCCTAACCCTAACCCTAACCCTAACCCTAACCCTAACCCTAACCCTAACCCTAACCCTAACCCTAACCCTAACCCTAACCCTAACCCTAACCCTAACCCTAACCCTAACCCTAACCCTAACCCTAACCCTAACCCTAACCCTAACCCTAACCCTAACCCTAACCCTAACCCTAACCCTAACCCTAACCCTAACCCTAACCCTAACCCTAACCCTAACCCTAACCCTAACCCTAACCCTAACCCTAACCCTAACCCTAACCCTAACCCTAACCCTAACCCTAACCCTAACCCTAACCCTAACCCTAACCCTAACCCTAACCCTAACCCTAACCCTAACCCTAACCCTAACCCTAACCCTAACCCTAACCCTAACCCTAACCCTAACCCTAACCCTAACCCTAACCCTAACCCTAACCCTAACCCTAACCCTAACCCTAACCCTAACCCTAACCCTAACCCTAACCCTAACCCTAACCCTAACCCTAACCCTAACCCTAACCCTAACCCTAACCCTAACCCTAACCCTAACCCTAACCCTAACCCTAACCCTAACCCTAACCCTAACCCTAACCCTAACCCTAACCCTAACCCTAACCCTAACCCTAACCCTAACCCTAACCCTAACCCTAACCCTAACCCTAACCCTAACCCTAACCCTAACCCTAACCCTAACCCTAACCCTAACCCTAACCCTAACCCTAACCCTAACCCTAACCCTAACCCTAACCCTAACCCTAACCCTAACCCTAACCCTAACCCTAACCCTAACCCTAACCCTAACCCTAACCCTAACCCTAACCCTAACCCTAACCCTAACCCTAACCCTAACCCTAACCCTAACCCTAACCCTAACCCTAACCCTAACCCTAACCCTAACCCTAACCCTAACCCTAACCCTAACCCTAACCCTAACCCTAACCCTAACCCTAACCCTAACCCTAACCCTAACCCTAACCCTAACCCTAACCCTAACCCTAACCCTAACCCTAACCCTAACCCTAACCCTAACCCTAACCCTAACCCTAACCCTAACCCTAACCCTAACCCTAACCCTAACCCTAACCCTAACCCTAACCCTAACCCTAACCCTAACCCTAACCCTAACCCTAACCCTAACCCTAACCCTAACCCTAACCCTAACCCTAACCCTAACCCTAACCCTAACCCTAACCCTAACCCTAACCCTAACCCTAACCCTAACCCTAACCCTAACCCTAACCCTAACCCTAACCCTAACCCTAACCCTAACCCTAACCCTAACCCTAACCCTAACCCTAACCCTAACCCTAACCCTAACCCTAACCCTAACCCTAACCCTAACCCTAACCCTAACCCTAACCCTAACCCTAACCCTAACCCTAACCCTAACCCTAACCCTAACCCTAACCCTAACCCTAACCCTAACCCTAACCCTAACCCTAACCCTAACCCTAACCCTAACCCTAACCCTAACCCTAACCCTAACCCTAACCCTAACCCTAACCCTAACCCTAACCCTAACCCTAACCCTAACCCTAACCCTAACCCTAACCCTAACCCTAACCCTAACCCTAACCCTAACCCTAACCCTAACCCTAACCCTAACCCTAACCCTAACCCTAACCCTAACCCTAACCCTAACCCTAACCCTAACCCTAACCCTAACCCTAACCCTAACCCTAACCCTAACCCTAACCCTAACCCTAACCCTAACCCTAACCCTAACCCTAACCCTAACCCTAACCCTAACCCTAACCCTAACCCTAACCCTAACCCTAACCCTAACCCTAACCCTAACCCTAACCCTAACCCTAACCCTAACCCTAACCCTAACCCTAACCCTAACCCTAACCCTAACCCTAACCCTAACCCTAACCCTAACCCTAACCCTAACCCTAACCCTAACCCTAACCCTAACCCTAACCCTAACCCTAACCCTAACCCTAACCCTAACCCTAACCCTAACCCTAACCCTAACCCTAACCCTAACCCTAACCCTAACCCTAACCCTAACCCTAACCCTAACCCTAACCCTAACCCTAACCCTAACCCTAACCCTAACCCTAACCCTAACCCTAACCCTAACCCTAACCCTAACCCTAACCCTAACCCTAACCCTAACCCTAACCCTAACCCTAACCCTAACCCTAACCCTAACCCTAACCCTAACCCTAACCCTAACCCTAACCCTAACCCTAACCCTAACCCTAACCCTAACCCTAACCCTAACCCTAACCCTAACCCTAACCCTAACCCTAACCCTAACCCTAACCCTAACCCTAACCCTAACCCTAACCCTAACCCTAACCCTAACCCTAACCCTAACCCTAACCCTAACCCTAACCCTAACCCTAACCCTAACCCTAACCCTAACCCTAACCCTAACCCTAACCCTAACCCTAACCCTAACCCTAACCCTAACCCTAACCCTAACCCTAACCCTAACCCTAACCCTAACCCTAACCCTAACCCTAACCCTAACCCTAACCCTAACCCTAACCCTAACCCTAACCCTAACCCTAACCCTAACCCTAACCCTAACCCTAACCCTAACCCTAACCCTAACCCTAACCCTAACCCTAACCCTAACCCTAACCCTAACCCTAACCCTAACCCTAACCCTAACCCTAACCCTAACCCTAACCCTAACCCTAACCCTAACCCTAACCCTAACCCTAACCCTAACCCTAACCCTAACCCTAACCCTAACCCTAACCCTAACCCTAACCCTAACCCTAACCCTAACCCTAACCCTAACCCTAACCCTAACCCTAACCCTAACCCTAACCCTAACCCTAACCCTAACCCTAACCCTAACCCTAACCCTAACCCTAACCCTAACCCTAACCCTAACCCTAACCCTAACCCTAACCCTAACCCTAACCCTAACCCTAACCCTAACCCTAACCCTAACCCTAACCCTAACCCTAACCCTAACCCTAACCCTAACCCTAACCCTAACCCTAACCCTAACCCTAACCCTAACCCTAACCCTAACCCTAACCCTAACCCTAACCCTAACCCTAACCCTAACCCTAACCCTAACCCTAACCCTAACCCTAACCCTAACCCTAACCCTAACCCTAACCCTAACCCTAACCCTAACCCTAACCCTAACCCTAACCCTAACCCTAACCCTAACCCTAACCCTAACCCTAACCCTAACCCTAACCCTAACCCTAACCCTAACCCTAACCCTAACCCTAACCCTAACCCTAACCCTAACCCTAACCCTAACCCTAACCCTAACCCTAACCCTAACCCTAACCCTAACCCTAACCCTAACCCTAACCCTAACCCTAACCCTAACCCTAACCCTAACCCTAACCCTAACCCTAACCCTAACCCTAACCCTAACCCTAACCCTAACCCTAACCCTAACCCTAACCCTAACCCTAACCCTAACCCTAACCCTAACCCTAACCCTAACCCTAACCCTAACCCTAACCCTAACCCTAACCCTAACCCTAACCCTAACCCTAACCCTAACCCTAACCCTAACCCTAACCCTAACCCTAACCCTAACCCTAACCCTAACCCTAACCCTAACCCTAACCCTAACCCTAACCCTAACCCTAACCCTAACCCTAACCCTAACCCTAACCCTAACCCTAACCCTAACCCTAACCCTAACCCTAACCCTAACCCTAACCCTAACCCTAACCCTAACCCTAACCCTAACCCTAACCCTAACCCTAACCCTAACCCTAACCCTAACCCTAACCCTAACCCTAACCCTAACCCTAACCCTAACCCTAACCCTAACCCTAACCCTAACCCTAACCCTAACCCTAACCCTAACCCTAACCCTAACCCTAACCCTAACCCTAACCCTAACCCTAACCCTAACCCTAACCCTAACCCTAACCCTAACCCTAACCCTAACCCTAACCCTAACCCTAACCCTAACCCTAACCCTAACCCTAACCCTAACCCTAACCCTAACCCTAACCCTAACCCTAACCCTAACCCTAACCCTAACCCTAACCCTAACCCTAACCCTAACCCTAACCCTAACCCTAACCCTAACCCTAACCCTAACCCTAACCCTAACCCTAACCCTAACCCTAACCCTAACCCTAACCCTAACCCTAACCCTAACCCTAACCCTAACCCTAACCCTAACCCTAACCCTAACCCTAACCCTAACCCTAACCCTAACCCTAACCCTAACCCTAACCCTAACCCTAACCCTAACCCTAACCCTAACCCTAACCCTAACCCTAACCCTAACCCTAACCCTAACCCTAACCCTAACCCTAACCCTAACCCTAACCCTAACCCTAACCCTAACCCTAACCCTAACCCTAACCCTAACCCTAACCCTAACCCTAACCCTAACCCTAACCCTAACCCTAACCCTAACCCTAACCCTAACCCTAACCCTAACCCTAACCCTAACCCTAACCCTAACCCTAACCCTAACCCTAACCCTAACCCTAACCCTAACCCTAACCCTAACCCTAACCCTAACCCTAACCCTAACCCTAACCCTAACCCTAACCCTAACCCTAACCCTAACCCTAACCCTAACCCTAACCCTAACCCTAACCCTAACCCTAACCCTAACCCTAACCCTAACCCTAACCCTAACCCTAACCCTAACCCTAACCCTAACCCTAACCCTAACCCTAACCCTAACCCTAACCCTAACCCTAACCCTAACCCTAACCCTAACCCTAACCCTAACCCTAACCCTAACCCTAACCCTAACCCTAACCCTAACCCTAACCCTAACCCTAACCCTAACCCTAACCCTAACCCTAACCCTAACCCTAACCCTAACCCTAACCCTAACCCTAACCCTAACCCTAACCCTAACCCTAACCCTAACCCTAACCCTAACCCTAACCCTAACCCTAACCCTAACCCTAACCCTAACCCTAACCCTAACCCTAACCCTAACCCTAACCCTAACCCTAACCCTAACCCTAACCCTAACCCTAACCCTAACCCTAACCCTAACCCTAACCCTAACCCTAACCCTAACCCTAACCCTAACCCTAACCCTAACCCTAACCCTAACCCTAACCCTAACCCTAACCCTAACCCTAACCCTAACCCTAACCCTAACCCTAACCCTAACCCTAACCCTAACCCTAACCCTAACCCTAACCCTAACCCTAACCCTAACCCTAACCCTAACCCTAACCCTAACCCTAACCCTAACCCTAACCCTAACCCTAACCCTAACCCTAACCCTAACCCTAACCCTAACCCTAACCCTAACCCTAACCCTAACCCTAACCCTAACCCTAACCCTCAACCCTAACCCTAACCCTAACCCTAACCCTAACCCTAACCCTAACCCTAACCCTAACCCTAACCCTAACCCTAACCCTAACCCTAACCCTAACCCTAACCCTAACCCTAACCCTAACCCTAACCCTAACCCTAACCCTAACCCTAACCCTAACCCTAACCCTAACCCTAACCCTAACCCTAACCCTAACCCTAACCCTAACCCTAACCCTAACCCTAACCCTAACCCTAACCCTAACCCTAACCCTAACCCTAACCCTAACCCTAACCCTAACCCTAACCCTAACCCTAACCCTAACCCTAACCCTAACCCTAACCCTAACCCTAACCCTAACCCTAACCCTAACCCTAACCCTAACCCTAACCCTAACCCTAACCCTAACCCTAACCCTAACCCTAACCCTAACCCTAACCCTAACCCTAACCCTAACCCTAACCCTAACCCTAACCCTAACCCTAACCCTAACCCTAACCCTAACCCTAACCCTAACCCTAACCCTAACCCTAACCCTAACCCTAACCCTAACCCTAACCCTAACCCTAACCCTAACCCTAACCCTAACCCTAACCCTAACCCTAACCCTAACCCTAACCCTAACCCTAACCCTAACCCTAACCCTAACCCTAACCCTAACCCTAACCCTAACCCTAACCCTAACCCTAACCCTAACCCTAACCCTAACCCTAACCCTAACCCTAACCCTAACCCTAACCCTAACCCTAACCCTAACCCTAACCCTAACCCTAACCCTAACCCTAACCCTAACCCTAACCCTAACCCTAACCCTAACCCTAACCCTAACCCTAACCCTAACCCTAACCCTAACCCTAACCCTAACCCTAACCCTAACCCTAACCCTAACCCTAACCCTAACCCTAACCCTAACCCTAACCCTAACCCTAACCCTAACCCTAACCCTAACCCTAACCCTAACCCTAACCCTAACCCTAACCCTAACCCTAACCCTAACCCTAACCCTAACCCTAACCCTAACCCTAACCCTAACCCTAACCCTAACCCTAACCCTAACCCTAACCCTAACCCTAACCCTAACCCTAACCCTAACCCTAACCCTAACCCTAACCCTAACCCTAACCCTAACCCTAACCCTAACCCTAACCCTAACCCTAACCCTAACCCTAACCCTAACCCTAACCCTAACCCTAACCCTAACCCTAACCCTAACCCTAACCCTAACCCTAACCCTAACCCTAACCCTAACCCTAACCCTAACCCTAACCCTAACCCTAACCCTAACCCTAACCCTAACCCTAACCCTAACCCTAACCCTAACCCTAACCCTAACCCTAACCCTAACCCTAACCCTAACCCTAACCCTAACCCTAACCCTAACCCTAACCCTAACCCTAACCCTAACCCTAACCCTAACCCTAACCCTAACCCTAACCCTAACCCTAACCCTAACCCTAACCCTAACCCTAACCCTAACCCTAACCCTAACCCTAACCCTAACCCTAACCCTAACCCTAACCCTAACCCTAACCCTAACCCTAACCCTAACCCTAACCCTAACCCTAACCCTAACCCTAACCCTAACCCTAACCCTAACCCTAACCCTAACCCTAACCCTAACCCTAACCCTAACCCTAACCCTAACCCTAACCCTAACCCTAACCCTAACCCTAACCCTAACCCTAACCCTAACCCTAACCCTAACCCTAACCCTAACCCTAACCCTAACCCTAACCCTAACCCTAACCCTAACCCTAACCCTAACCCTAACCCTAACCCTAACCCTAACCCTAACCCTAACCCTAACCCTAACCCTAACCCTAACCCTAACCCTAACCCTAACCCTAACCCTAACCCTAACCCTAACCCTAACCCTAACCCTAACCCTAACCCTAACCCTAACCCTAACCCTAACCCTAACCCTAACCCTAACCCTAACCCTAACCCTAACCCTAACCCTAACCCTAACCCTAACCCTAACCCTAACCCTAACCCTAACCCTAACCCTAACCCTAACCCTAACCCTAACCCTAACCCTAACCCTAACCCTAACCCTAACCCTAACCCTAACCCTAACCCTAACCCTAACCCTAACCCTAACCCTAACCCTAACCCTAACCCTAACCCTAACCCTAACCCTAACCCTAACCCTAACCCTAACCCTAACCCTAACCCTAACCCTAACCCTAACCCTAACCCTAACCCTAACCCTAACCCTAACCCTAACCCTAACCCTAACCCTAACCCTAACCCTAACCCTAACCCTAACCCTAACCCTAACCCTAACCCTAACCCTAACCCTAACCCTAACCCTAACCCTAACCCTAACCCTAACCCTAACCCTAACCCTAACCCTAACCCTAACCCTAACCCTAACCCTAACCCTAACCCTAACCCTAACCCTAACCCTAACCCTAACCCTAACCCTAACCCTAACCCTAACCCTAACCCTAACCCTAACCCTAACCCTAACCCTAACCCTAACCCTAACCCTAACCCTAACCCTAACCCTAACCCTAACCCTAACCCTAACCCTAACCCTAACCCTAACCCTAACCCTAACCCTAACCCTAACCCTAACCCTAACCCTAACCCTAACCCTAACCCTAACCCTAACCCTAACCCTAACCCTAACCCTAACCCTAACCCTAACCCTAACCCTAACCCTAACCCTAACCCTAACCCTAACCCTAACCCTAACCCTAACCCTAACCCTAACCCTAACCCTAACCCTAACCCTAACCCTAACCCTAACCCTAACCCTAACCCTAACCCTAACCCTAACCCTAACCCTAACCCTAACCCTAACCCTAACCCTAACCCTAACCCTAACCCTAACCCTAACCCTAACCCTAACCCTAACCCTAACCCTAACCCTAACCCTAACCCTAACCCTAACCCTAACCCTAACCCTAACCCTAACCCTAACCCTAACCCTAACCCTAACCCTAACCCTAACCCTAACCCTAACCCTAACCCTAACCCTAACCCTAACCCTAACCCTAACCCTAACCCTAACCCTAACCCTAACCCTAACCCTAACCCTAACCCTAACCCTAACCCTAACCCTAACCCTAACCCTAACCCTAACCCTAACCCTAACCCTAACCCTAACCCTAACCCTAACCCTAACCCTAACCCTAACCCTAACCCTAACCCTAACCCTAACCCTAACCCTAACCCTAACCCTAACCCTAACCCTAACCCTAACCCTAACCCTAACCCTAACCCTAACCCTAACCCTAACCCTAACCCTAACCCTAACCCTAACCCTAACCCTAACCCTAACCCTAACCCTAACCCTAACCCTAACCCTAACCCTAACCCTAACCCTAACCCTAACCCTAACCCTAACCCTAACCCTAACCCTAACCCTAACCCTAACCCTAACCCTAACCCTAACCCTAACCCTAACCCTAACCCTAACCCTAACCCTAACCCTAACCCTAACCCTAACCCTAACCCTAACCCTAACCCTAACCCTAACCCTAACCCTAACCCTAACCCTAACCCTAACCCTAACCCTAACCCTAACCCTAACCCTAACCCTAACCCTAACCCTAACCCTAACCCTAACCCTAACCCTAACCCTAACCCTAACCCTAACCCTAACCCTAACCCTAACCCTAACCCTAACCCTAACCCTAACCCTAACCCTAACCCTAACCCTAACCCTAACCCTAACCCTAACCCTAACCCTAACCCTAACCCTAACCCTAACCCTAACCCTAACCCTAACCCTAACCCTAACCCTAACCCTAACCCTAACCCTAACCCTAACCCTAACCCTAACCCTAACCCTAACCCTAACCCTAACCCTAACCCTAACCCTAACCCTAACCCTAACCCTAACCCTAACCCTAACCCTAACCCTAACCCTAACCCTAACCCTAACCCTAACCCTAACCCTAACCCTAACCCTAACCCTAACCCTAACCCTAACCCTAACCCTAACCCTAACCCTAACCCTAACCCTAACCCTAACCCTAACCCTAACCCTAACCCTAACCCTAACCCTAACCCTAACCCTAACCCTAACCCTAACCCTAACCCTAACCCTAACCCTAACCCTAACCCTAACCCTAACCCTAACCCTAACCCTAACCCTAACCCTAACCCTAACCCTAACCCTAACCCTAACCCTAACCCTAACCCTAACCCTAACCCTAACCCTAACCCTAACCCTAACCCTAACCCTAACCCTAACCCTAACCCTAACCCTAACCCTAACCCTAACCCTAACCCTAACCCTAACCCTAACCCTAACCCTAACCCTAACCCTAACCCTAACCCTAACCCTAACCCTAACCCTAACCCTAACCCTAACCCTAACCCTAACCCTAACCCTAACCCTAACCCTAACCCTAACCCTAACCCTAACCCTAACCCTAACCCTAACCCTAACCCTAACCCTAACCCTAACCCTAACCCTAACCCTAACCCTAACCCTAACC
>NW_027620712.1:0-40000 GCF_964198595.1 Lampetra fluviatilis | reverse complement strand
AACCCTAACCCTAACCCTAACCCTAACCCTAACCCTAACCCTAACCCTAACCCTAACCCTAACCCTAACCCTAACCCTAACCCTAACCCTAACCCTAACCCTAACCCTAACCCTAACCCTAACCCTAACCCTAACCCTAACCCTAACCCTAACCCTAACCCTAACCCTAACCCTAACCCTAACCCTAACCCTAACCCTAACCCTAACCCTAACCCTAACCCTAACCCTAACCCTAACCCTAACCCTAACCCTAACCCTAACCCTAACCCTAACCCTAACCCTAACCCTAACCCTAACCCTAACCCTAACCCTAACCCTAACCCTAACCCTAACCCTAACCCTAACCCTAACCCTAACCCTAACCCTAACCCTAACCCTAACCCTAACCCTAACCCTAACCCTAACCCTAACCCTAACCCTAACCCTAACCCTAACCCTAACCCTAACCCTAACCCTAACCCTAACCCTAACCCTAACCCTAACCCTAACCCTAACCCTAACCCTAACCCTAACCCTAACCCTAACCCTAACCCTAACCCTAACCCTAACCCTAACCCTAACCCTAACCCTAACCCTAACCCTAACCCTAACCCTAACCCTAACCCTAACCCTAACCCTAACCCTAACCCTAACCCTAACCCTAACCCTAACCCTAACCCTAACCCTAACCCTAACCCTAACCCTAACCCTAACCCTAACCCTAACCCTAACCCTAACCCCTAACCCCTAACCCTAACCCTAACCCTAACCCTAACCCTAACCCTAACCCTAACCCTAACCCTAACCCTAACCCTAACCCTAACCCTAATTTTTTTTTGTAGTGTGGTTGTTGTCGGCCCGGGTTGTTGTCGGCCCGGGTTGTTGTCGGCCCGGGTTGTTGTCGGCCCGGGTTGTTGTCGGCCCGGGTTGTTGTCGGCCCGGGTTGTTGTCGGCCCGGGTTGTTGTCGGCCCGGGTTGTTGTCGGCCCGGGTTGTTGTCGGCCCGGGTTGTTGTCGGCCCGGGTTGTTGTCGGCCCGGGTTGTTGTCGGCCCGGGTTGTTGTCGGCCCGGGTTGTTGTCGGCCCGGGTTGTTGTCGGCCCGGGTTGTTGTCGGCCCGGGTTGTTGTCGGCCCGGGTTGTTGTCGGCCCGGGTTGTTGTCGGCCCGGGTTGTTGTCGGCCCGGGTTGTTGTCGGCCCGGGTTGTTGTCGGCCCGGGTTGTTGTCGGCCCGGGTTGTTGTCGGCCCGGGTTGTTGTCGGCCCGGGTTGTTGTCGGCCCGGGTTGTTGTCGGCCCGGGTTGTTGTCGGCCCGGGTTGTTGTCGGCCCGGGTTGTTGTCGGCCCGGGTTGTTGTCGGCCCGGGTTGTTGTCGGCCCGGGTTGTTGTCGGCCCGGGTTGTTGTCGGCCCGGGTTGTTGTCGGCCCGGGTTGTTGTCGGCCCGGGTTGTTGTCGGCCCGGGTTGTTGTCGGCCCGGGTTGTTGTCGGCCCGGGTTGTTGTCGGCCCGGGTTGTTGTCGGCCCGGGTTGTTGTCGGCCCGGGTTGTTGTCGGCCCGGGTTGTTGTCGGCCCGGGTTGTTGTCGGCCCGGGTTGTTGTCGGCCCGGGTTGTTGTCGGCCCGGGTTGTTGTCGGCCCGGGTTGTTGTCGGCCCGGGTTGTTGTCGGCCCGGGTTGTTGTCGGCCCGGGTTGTTGTCGGCCCGGGTTGTTGTCGGCCCGGGTTGTTGTCGGCCCGGGTTGTTGTCGGCCCGGGTTGTTGTCGGCCCGGGTTGTTGTCGGCCCGGGTTGTTGTCGGCCCGGGTTGTTGTCGGCCCGGGTTGTTGTCGGCCCGGGTTGTTGTCGGCCCGGGTTGTTGTCGGCCCGGGTTGTTGTCGGCCCGGGTTGTTGTCGGCCCGGGTTGTTGTCGGCCCGGGTTGTTGTCGGCCCGGGTTGTTGTCGGCCCGGGTTGTTGTCGGCCCGGGTTGTTGTCGGCCCGGGTTGTTGTCGGCCCGGGTTGTTGTCGGCCCGGGTTGTTGTCGGCCCGGGTTGTTGTCGGCCCGGGTTGTTGTCGGCCCGGGTTGTTGTCGGCCCGGGTTGTTGTCGGCCCGGGTTGTTGTCGGCCCGGGTTGTTGTCGGCCCGGGTTGTTGTCGGCCCGGGTTGTTGTCGGCCCGGGTTGTTGTCGGCCCGGGTTGTTGTCGGCCCGGGTTGTTGTCGGCCCGGGTTGTTGTCGGCCCGGGTTGTTGTCGGCCCGGGTTGTTGTCGGCCCGGGTTGTTGTCGGCCCGGGTTGTTGTCGGCCCGGGTTGTTGTCGGCCCGGGTTGTTGTCGGCCCGGGTTGTTGTCGGCCCGGGTTGTTGTCGGCCCGGGTTGTTGTCGGCCCGGGTTGTTGTCGGCCCGGGTTGTTGTCGGCCCGGGTTGTTGTCGGCCCGGGTTGTTGTCGGCCCGGGTTGTTGTCGGCCCGGGTTGTTGTCGGCCCGGGTTGTTGTCGGCCCGGGTTGTTGTCGGCCCGGGTTGTTGTCGGCCCGGGTTGTTGTCGGCCCGGGTTGTTGTCGGCCCGGGTTGTTGTCGGCCCGGGTTGTTGTCGGCCCGGGTTGTTGTCGGCCCGGGTTGTTGTCGGCCCGGGTTGTTGTCGGCCCGGGTTGTTGTCGGCCCGGGTTGTTGTCGGCCCGGGTTGTTGTCGGCCCGGGTTGTTGTCGGCCCGGGTTGTTGTCGGCCCGGGTTGTTGTCGGCCCGGGTTGTTGTCGGCCCGGGTTGTTGTCGGCCCGGGTTGTTGTCGGCCCGGGTTGTTGTCGGCCCGGGTTGTTGTCGGCCCGGGTTGTTGTCGGCCCGGGTTGTTGTCGGCCCGGGTTGTTGTCGGCCCGGGTTGTTGTCGGCCCGGGTTGTTGTCGGCCCGGGTTGTTGTCGGCCCGGGTTGTTGTCGGCCCGGGTTGTTGTCGGCCCGGGTTGTTGTCGGCCCGGGTTGTTGTCGGCCCGGGTTGTTGTCGGCCCGGGTTGTTGTCGGCCCGGGTTGTTGTCGGCCCGGGTTGTTGTCGGCCCGGGTTGTTGTCGGCCCGGGTTGTTGTCGGCCCGGGTTGTTGTCGGCCCGGGTTGTTGTCGGCCCGGGTTGTTGTCGGCCCGGGTTGTTGTCGGCCCGGGTTGTTGTCGGCCCGGGTTGTTGTCGGCCCGGGTTGTTGTCGGCCCGGGTTGTTGTCGGCCCGGGTTGTTGTCGGCCCGGGTTGTTGTCGGCCCGGGTTGTTGTCGGCCCGGGTTGTTGTCGGCCCGGGTTGTTGTCGGCCCGGGTTGTTGTCGGCCCGGGTTGTTGTCGGCCCGGGTTGTTGTCGGCCCGGGTTGTTGTCGGCCCGGGTTGTTGTCGGCCCGGGTTGTTGTCGGCCCGGGTTGTTGTCGGCCCGGGTTGTTGTCGGCCCGGGTTGTTGTCGGCCCGGGTTGTTGTCGGCCCGGGTTGTTGTCGGCCCGGGTTGTTGTCGGCCCGGGTTGTTGTCGGCCCGGGTTGTTGTCGGCCCGGGTTGTTGTCGGCCCGGGTTGTTGTCGGCCCGGGTTGTTGTCGGCCCGGGTTGTTGTCGGCCCGGGTTGTTGTCGGCCCGGGTTGTTGTCGGCCCGGGTTGTTGTCGGCCCGGGTTGTTGTCGGCCCGGGTTGTTGTCGGCCCGGGTTGTTGTCGGCCCGGGTTGTTGTCGGCCCGGGTTGTTGTCGGCCCGGGTTGTTGTCGGCCCGGGTTGTTGTCGGCCCGGGTTGTTGTCGGCCCGGGTTGTTGTCGGCCCGGGTTGTTGTCGGCCCGGGTTGTTGTCGGCCCGGGTTGTTGTCGGCCCGGGTTGTTGTCGGCCCGGGTTGTTGTCGGCCCGGGTTGTTGTCGGCCCGGGTTGTTGTCGGCCCGGGTTGTTGTCGGCCCGGGTTGTTGTCGGCCCGGGTTGTTGTCGGCCCGGGTTGTTGTCGGCCCGGGTTGTTGTCGGCCCGGGTTGTTGTCGGCCCGGGTTGTTGTCGGCCCGGGTTGTTGTCGGCCCGGGTTGTTGTCGGCCCGGGTTGTTGTCGGCCCGGGTTGTTGTCGGCCCGGGTTGTTGTCGGCCCGGGTTGTTGTCGGCCCGGGTTGTTGTCGGCCCGGGTTGTTGTCGGCCCGGGTTGTTGTCGGCCCGGGTTGTTGTCGGCCCGGGTTGTTGTCGGCCCGGGTTGTTGTCGGCCCGGGTTGTTGTCGGCCCGGGTTGTTGTCGGCCCGGGTTGTTGTCGGCCCGGGTTGTTGTCGGCCCGGGTTGTTGTCGGCCCGGGTTGTTGTCGGCCCGGGTTGTTGTCGGCCCGGGTTGTTGTCGGCCCGGGTTGTTGTCGGCCCGGGTTGTTGTCGGCCCGGGTTGTTGTCGGCCCGGGTTGTTGTCGGCCCGGGTTGTTGTCGGCCCGGGTTGTTGTCGGCCCGGGTTGTTGTCGGCCCGGGTTGTTGTCGGCCCGGGTTGTTGTCGGCCCGGGTTGTTGTCGGCCCGGGTTGTTGTCGGCCCGGGTTGTTGTCGGCCCGGGTTGTTGTCGGCCCGGGTTGTTGTCGGCCCGGGTTGTTGTCGGCCCGGGTTGTTGTCGGCCCGGGTTGTTGTCGGCCCGGGTTGTTGTCGGCCCGGGTTGTTGTCGGCCCGGGTTGTTGTCGGCCCGGGTTGTTGTCGGCCCGGGTTGTTGTCGGCCCGGGTTGTTGTCGGCCCGGGTTGTTGTCGGCCCGGGTTGTTGTCGGCCCGGGTTGTTGTCGGCCCGGGTTGTTGTCGGCCCGGGTTGTTGTCGGCCCGGGTTGTTGTCGGCCCGGGTTGTTGTCGGCCCGGGTTGTTGTCGGCCCGGGTTGTTGTCGGCCCGGGTTGTTGTCGGCCCGGGTTGTTGTCGGCCCGGGTTGTTGTCGGCCCGGGTTGTTGTCGGCCCGGGTTGTTGTCGGCCCGGGTTGTTGTCGGCCCGGGTTGTTGTCGGCCCGGGTTGTTGTCGGCCCGGGTTGTTGTCGGCCCGGGTTGTTGTCGGCCCGGGTTGTTGTCGGCCCGGGTTGTTGTCGGCCCGGGTTGTTGTCGGCCCGGGTTGGCGTTGTTGTCGGCCCGGGTTGTTGTCGGCCCGGGTTGTTGTCGGCCCGGGTTGTTGTCGGCCCGGGTTGTTGTCGGCCCGGGTTGTTGTCGGCCCGGGTTGTTGTCGGCCCGGGTTGTTGTCGGCCCGGGTTGTTGTCGGCCCGGGTTGTTGTCGGCCCGGGTTGTTGTCGGCCCGGGTTGTTGTCGGCCCGGGTTGTTGTCGGCCCGGGTTGTTGTCGGCCCGGGTTGTTGTCGGCCCGGGTTGTTGTCGGCCCGGGTTGTTGTCGGCCCGGGTTGTTGTCGGCCCGGGTTGTTGTCGGCCCGGGTTGTTGTCGGCCCGGGTTGTTGTCGGCCCGGGTTGTTGTCGGCCCGGGTTGTTGTCGGCCCGGGTTGTTGTCGGCCCGGGTTGTTGTCGGCCCGGGTTGTTGTCGGCCCGGGTTGTTGTCGGCCCGGGTTGTTGTCGGCCCGGGTTGTTGTCGGCCCGGGTTGTTGTCGGCCCGGGTTGTTGTCGGCCCGGGTTGTTGTCGGCCCGGGTTGTTGTCGGCCCGGGTTGTTGTCGGCCCGGGTTGTTGTCGGCCCGGGTTGTTGTCGGCCCGGGTTGTTGTCGGCCCGGGTTGTTGTCGGCCCGGGTTGTTGTCGGCCCGGGTTGTTGTCGGCCCGGGTTGTTGTCGGCCCGGGTTGTTGTCGGCCCGGGTTGTTGTCGGCCCGGGTTGTTGTCGGCCCGGGTTGTTGTCGGCCCGGGTTGTTGTCGGCCCGGGTTGTTGTCGGCCCGGGTTGTTGTCGGCCCGGGTTGTTGTCGGCCCGGGTTGTTGTCGGCCCGGGTTGTTGTCGGCCCGGGTTGTTGTCGGCCCGGGTTGTTGTCGGCCCGGGTTGTTGTCGGCCCGGGTTGTTGTCGGCCCGGGTTGTTGTCGGCCCGGGTTGTTGTCGGCCCGGGTTGTTGTCGGCCCGGGTTGTTGTCGGCCCGGGTTGTTGTCGGCCCGGGTTGTTGTCGGCCCGGGTTGTTGTCGGCCCGGGTTGTTGTCGGCCCGGGTTGTTGTCGGCCCGGGTTGTTGTCGGCCCGGGTTGTTGTCGGCCCGGGTTGTTGTCGGCCCGGGTTGTTGTCGGCCCGGGTTGTTGTCGGCCCGGGTTGTTGTCGGCCCGGGTTGTTGTCGGCCCGGGTTGTTGTCGGCCCGGGTTGTTGTCGGCCCGGGTTGTTGTCGGCCCGGGTTGTTGTCGGCCCGGGTTGTTGTCGGCCCGGGTTGTTGTCGGCCCGGGTTGTTGTCGGCCCGGGTTGTTGTCGGCCCGGGTTGTTGTCGGCCCGGGTTGTTGTCGGCCCGGGTTGTTGTCGGCCCGGGTTGTTGTCGGCCCGGGTTGTTGTCGGCCCGGGTTGTTGTCGGCCCGGGTTGTTGTCGGCCCGGGTTGTTGTCGGCCCGGGTTGTTGTCGGCCCGGGTTGTTGTCGGCCCGGGTTGTTGTCGGCCCGGGTTGTTGTCGGCCCGGGTTGTTGTCGGCCCGGGTTGTTGTCGGCCCGGGTTGTTGTCGGCCCGGGTTGTTGTCGGCCCGGGTTGTTGTCGGCCCGGGTTGTTGTCGGCCCGGGTTGTTGTCGGCCCGGGTTGTTGTCGGCCCGGGTTGTTGTCGGCCCGGGTTGTTGTCGGCCCGGGTTGTTGTCGGCCCGGGTTGTTGTCGGCCCGGGTTGTTGTCGGCCCGGGTTGTTGTCGGCCCGGGTTGTTGTCGGCCCGGGTTGTTGTCGGCCCGGGTTGTTGTCGGCCCGGGTTGTTGTCGGCCCGGGTTGTTGTCGGCCCGGGTTGTTGTCGGCCCGGGTTGTTGTCGGCCCGGGTTGTTGTCGGCCCGGGTTGTTGTCGGCCCGGGTTGTTGTCGGCCCGGGTTGTTGTCGGCCCGGGTTGTTGTCGGCCCGGGTTGTTGTCGGCCCGGGTTGTTGTCGGCCCGGGTTGTTGTCGGCCCGGGTTGTTGTCGGCCCGGGTTGTTGTCGGCCCGGGTTGTTGTCGGCCCGGGTTGTTGTCGGCCCGGGTTGTTGTCGGCCCGGGTTGTTGTCGGCCCGGGTTGTTGTCGGCCCGGGTTGTTGTCGGCCCGGGTTGTTGTCGGCCCGGGTTGTTGTCGGCCCGGGTTGTTGTCGGCCCGGGTTGTTGTCGGCCCGGGTTGTTGTCGGCCCGGGTTGTTGTCGGCCCGGGTTGTTGTCGGCCCGGGTTGTTGTCGGCCCGGGTTGTTGTCGGCCCGGGTTGTTGTCGGCCCGGGTTGTTGTCGGCCCGGGTTGTTGTCGGCCCGGGTTGTTGTCGGCCCGGGTTGTTGTCGGCCCGGGTTGTTGTCGGCCCGGGTTGTTGTCGGCCCGGGTTGTTGTCGGCCCGGGTTGTTGTCGGCCCGGGTTGTTGTCGGCCCGGGTTGTTGTCGGCCCGGGTTGTTGTCGGCCCGGGTTGTTGTCGGCCCGGGTTGTTGTCGGCCCGGGTTGTTGTCGGCCCGGGTTGTTGTCGGCCCGGGTTGTTGTCGGCCCGGGTTGTTGTCGGCCCGGGTTGTTGTCGGCCCGGGTTGTTGTCGGCCCGGGTTGTTGTCGGCCCGGGTTGTTGTCGGCCCGGGTTGTTGTCGGCCCGGGTTGTTGTCGGCCCGGGTTGTTGTCGGCCCGGGTTGTTGTCGGCCCGGGTTGTTGTCGGCCCGGGTTGTTGTCGGCCCGGGTTGTTGTCGGCCCGGGTTGTTGTCGGCCCGGGTTGTTGTCGGCCCGGGTTGTTGTCGGCCCGGGTTGTTGTCGGCCCGGGTTGTTGTCGGCCCGGGTTGTTGTCGGCCCGGGTTGTTGTCGGCCCGGGTTGTTGTCGGCCCGGGTTGTTGTCGGCCCGGGTTGTTGTCGGCCCGGGTTGTTGTCGGCCCGGGTTGTTGTCGGCCCGGGTTGTTGTCGGCCCGGGTTGTTGTCGGCCCGGGTTGTTGTCGGCCCGGGTTGTTGTCGGCCCGGGTTGTTGTCGGCCCGGGTTGTTGTCGGCCCGGGTTGTTGTCGGCCCGGGTTGTTGTCGGCCCGGGTTGTTGTCGGCCCGGGTTGTTGTCGGCCCGGGTTGTTGTCGGCCCGGGTTGTTGTCGGCCCGGGTTGTTGTCGGCCCGGGTTGTTGTCGGCCCGGGTTGTTGTCGGCCCGGGTTGTTGTCGGCCCGGGTTGTTGTCGGCCCGGGTTGTTGTCGGCCCGGGTTGTTGTCGGCCCGGGTTGTTGTCGGCCCGGGTTGTTGTCGGCCCGGGTTGTTGTCGGCCCGGGTTGTTGTCGGCCCGGGTTGTTGTCGGCCCGGGTTGTTGTCGGCCCGGGTTGTTGTCGGCCCGGGTTGTTGTCGGCCCGGGTTGTTGTCGGCCCGGGTTGTTGTCGGCCCGGGTTGTTGTCGGCCCGGGTTGTTGTCGGCCCGGGTTGTTGTCGGCCCGGGTTGTTGTCGGCCCGGGTTGTTGTCGGCCCGGGTTGTTGTCGGCCCGGGTTGTTGTCGGCCCGGGTTGTTGTCGGCCCGGGTTGTTGTCGGCCCGGGTTGTTGTCGGCCCGGGTTGTTGTCGGCCCGGGTTGTTGTCGGCCCGGGTTGTTGTCGGCCCGGGTTGTTGTCGGCCCGGGTTGTTGTCGGCCCGGGTTGTTGTCGGCCCGGGTTGTTGTCGGCCCGGGTTGTTGTCGGCCCGGGTTGTTGTCGGCCCGGGTTGTTGTCGGCCCGGGTTGTTGTCGGCCCGGGTTGTTGTCGGCCCGGGTTGTTGTCGGCCCGGGTTGTTGTCGGCCCGGGTTGTTGTCGGCCCGGGTTGTTGTCGGCCCGGGTTGTTGTCGGCCCGGGTTGTTGTCGGCCCGGGTTGTTGTCGGCCCGGGTTGTTGTCGGCCCGGGTTGTTGTCGGCCCGGGTTGTTGTCGGCCCGGGTTGTTGTCGGCCCGGGTTGTTGTCGGCCCGGGTTGTTGTCGGCCCGGGTTGTTGTCGGCCCGGGTTGTTGTCGGCCCGGGTTGTTGTCGGCCCGGGTTGTTGTCGGCCCGGGTTGTTGTCGGCCCGGGTTGTTGTCGGCCCGGGTTGTTGTCGGCCCGGGTTGTTGTCGGCCCGGGTTGTTGTCGGCCCGGGTTGTTGTCGGCCCGGGTTGTTGTCGGCCCGGGTTGTTGTCGGCCCGGGTTGTTGTCGGCCCGGGTTGTTGTCGGCCCGGGTTGTTGTCGGCCCGGGTTGTTGTCGGCCCGGGTTGTTGTCGGCCCGGGTTGTTGTCGGCCCGGGTTGTTGTCGGCCCGGGTTGTTGTCGGCCCGGGTTGTTGTCGGCCCGGGTTGTTGTCGGCCCGGGTTGTTGTCGGCCCGGGTTGTTGTCGGCCCGGGTTGTTGTCGGCCCGGGTTGTTGTCGGCCCGGGTTGTTGTCGGCCCGGGTTGTTGTCGGCCCGGGTTGTTGTCGGCCCGGGTTGTTGTCGGCCCGGGTTGTTGTCGGCCCGGGTTGTTGTCGGCCCGGGTTGTTGTCGGCCCGGGTTGTTGTCGGCCCGGGTTGTTGTCGGCCCGGGTTGTTGTCGGCCCGGGTTGTTGTCGGCCCGGGTTGTTGTCGGCCCGGGTTGTTGTCGGCCCGGGTTGTTGTCGGCCCGGGTTGTTGTCGGCCCGGGTTGTTGTCGGCCCGGGTTGTTGTCGGCCCGGGTTGTTGTCGGCCCGGGTTGTTGTCGGCCCGGGTTGTTGTCGGCCCGGGTTGTTGTCGGCCCGGGTTGTTGTCGGCCCGGGTTGTTGTCGGCCCGGGTTGTTGTCGGCCCGGGTTGTTGTCGGCCCGGGTTGTTGTCGGCCCGGGTTGTTGTCGGCCCGGGTTGTTGTCGGCCCGGGTTGTTGTCGGCCCGGGTTGTTGTCGGCCCGGGTTGTTGTCGGCCCGGGTTGTTGTCGGCCCGGGTTGTTGTCGGCCCGGGTTGTTGTCGGCCCGGGTTGTTGTCGGCCCGGGTTGTTGTCGGCCCGGGTTGTTGTCGGCCCGGGTTGTTGTCGGCCCGGGTTGTTGTCGGCCCGGGTTGTTGTCGGCCCGGGTTGTTGTCGGCCCGGGTTGTTGTCGGCCCGGGTTGTTGTCGGCCCGGGTTGTTGTCGGCCCGGGTTGTTGTCGGCCCGGGTTGTTGTCGGCCCGGGTTGTTGTCGGCCCGGGTTGTTGTCGGCCCGGGTTGTTGTCGGCCCGGGTTGTTGTCGGCCCGGGTTGTTGTCGGCCCGGGTTGTTGTCGGCCCGGGTTGTTGTCGGCCCGGGTTGTTGTCGGCCCGGGTTGTTGTCGGCCCGGGTTGTTGTCGGCCCGGGTTGTTGTCGGCCCGGGTTGTTGTCGGCCCGGGTTGTTGTCGGCCCGGGTTGTTGTCGGCCCGGGTTGTTGTCGGCCCGGGTTGTTGTCGGGGGTTGTTGTCGGCCCGGGTTGTTGTCGGCCCGGGTTGTTGTCGGCCCGGGTTGTTGTCGGCCCGGGTTGTTGTCGGCCCGGGTTGTTGTCGGCCCGGGTTGTTGTCGGCCCGGGTTGTTGTCGGCCCGGGTTGTTGTCGGCCCGGGTTGTTGTCGGCCCGGGTTGTTGTCGGCCCGGGTTGTTGTCGGCCCGGGTTGTTGTCGGCCCGGGTTGTTGTCGGCCCGGGTTGTTGTCGGCCCGGGTTGTTGTCGGCCCGGGTTGTTGTCGGCCCGGGTTGTTGTCGGCCCGGGTTGTTGTCGGCCCGGGTTGTTGTCGGCCCGGGTTGTTGTCGGCCCGGGTTGTTGTCGGCCCGGGTTGTTGTCGGCCCGGGTTGTTGTCGGCCCGGGTTGTTGTCGGCCCGGGTTGTTGTCGGCCCGGGTTGTTGTCGGCCCGGGTTGTTGTCGGCCCGGGTTGTTGTCGGCCCGGGTTGTTGTCGGCCCGGGTTGTTGTCGGCCCGGGTTGTTGTCGGCCCGGGTTGTTGTCGGCCCGGGTTGTTGTCGGCCCGGGTTGTTGTCGGCCCGGGTTGTTGTCGGCCCGGGTTGTTGTCGGCCCGGGTTGTTGTCGGCCCGGGTTGTTGTCGGCCCGGGTTGTTGTCGGCCCGGGTTGTTGTCGGCCCGGGTTGTTGTCGGCCCGGGTTGTTGTCGGCCCGGGTTGTTGTCGGCCCGGGTTGTTGTCGGCCCGGGTTGTTGTCGGCCCGGGTTGTTGTCGGCCCGGGTTGTTGTCGGCCCGGGTTGTTGTCGGCCCGGGTTGTTGTCGGCCCGGGTTGTTGTCGGCCCGGGTTGTTGTCGGCCCGGGTTGTTGTCGGCCCGGGTTGTTGTCGGCCCGGGTTGTTGTCGGCCCGGGTTGTTGTCGGCCCGGGTTGTTGTCGGCCCGGGTTGTTGTCGGCCCGGGTTGTTGTCGGCCCGGGTTGTTGTCGGCCCGGGTTGTTGTCGGCCCGGGTTGTTGTCGGCCCGGGTTGTTGTCGGCCCGGGTTGTTGTCGGCCCGGGTTGTTGTCGGCCCGGGTTGTTGTCGGCCCGGGTTGTTGTCGGCCCGGGTTGTTGTCGGCCCGGGTTGTTGTCGGCCCGGGTTGTTGTCGGCCCGGGTTGTTGTCGGCCCGGGTTGTTGTCGGCCCGGGTTGTTGTCGGCCCGGGTTGTTGTCGGCCCGGGTTGTTGTCGGCCCGGGTTGTTGTCGGCCCGGGTTGTTGTCGGCCCGGGTTGTTGTCGGCCCGGGTTGTTGTCGGCCCGGGTTGTTGTCGGCCCGGGTTGTTGTCGGCCCGGGTTGTTGTCGGCCCGGGTTGTTGTCGGCCCGGGTTGTTGTCGGCCCGGGTTGTTGTCGGCCCGGGTTGTTGTCGGCCCGGGTTGTTGTCGGCCCGGGTTGTTGTCGGCCCGGGTTGTTGTCGGCCCGGGTTGTTGTCGGCCCGGGTTGTTGTCGGCCCGGGTTGTTGTCGGCCCGGGTTGTTGTCGGCCCGGGTTGTTGTCGGCCCGGGTTGTTGTCGGCCCGGGTTGTTGTCGGCCCGGGTTGTTGTCGGCCCGGGTTGTTGTCGGCCCGGGTTGTTGTCGGCCCGGGTTGTTGTCGGCCCGGGTTGTTGTCGGCCCGGGTTGTTGTCGGCCCGGGTTGTTGTCGGCCCGGGTTGTTGTCGGCCCGGGTTGTTGTCGGCCCGGGTTGTTGTCGGCCCGGGTTGTTGTCGGCCCGGGTTGTTGTCGGCCCGGGTTGTTGTCGGCCCGGGTTGTTGTCGGCCCGGGTTGTTGTCGGCCCGGGTTGTTGTCGGCCCGGGTTGTTGTCGGCCCGGGTTGTTGTCGGCCCGGGTTGTTGTCGGCCCGGGTTGTTGTCGGCCCGGGTTGTTGTCGGCCCGGGTTGTTGTCGGCCCGGGTTGTTGTCGGCCCGGGTTGTTGTCGGCCCGGGTTGTTGTCGGCCCGGGTTGTTGTCGGCCCGGGTTGTTGTCGGCCCGGGTTGTTGTCGGCCCGGGTTGTTGTCGGCCCGGGTTGTTGTCGGCCCGGGTTGTTGTCGGCCCGGGTTGTTGTCGGCCCGGGTTGTTGTCGGCCCGGGTTGTTGTCGGCCCGGGTTGTTGTCGGCCCGGGTTGTTGTCGGCCCGGGTTGGGCCCGGGTTGTTGTCGGCCCGGGTTGTTGTCGGCCCGGGTTCGTTGTCGGCCCGGGTTGTTGTCGGCCCGGGTTGTTGTCGGCCCGGGTTGTTGTCGGCCCGGGTTGTTGTCGGCCCGGGTTGTTGTCGGCCCGGGTTGTTGTCGGCCCGGGTTGTTGTCGGCCCGGGTTGTTGTCGGCCCGGGTTGTTGTCGGCCCGGGTTGTTGTCGGCCCGGGTTGTTGTCGGCCCGGGTTGTTGTCGGCCCGGGTTGTTGTCGGCCCGGGTTGTTGTCGGCCCGGGTTGTTGTCGGCCCGGGTTGTTGTCGGCCCGGGTTGTTGTCGGCCCGGGTTGTTGTCGGCCCGGGTTGTTGTCGGCCCGGGTTGTTGTCGGCCCGGGTTGTTGTCGGCCCGGGTTGTTGTCGGCCCGGGTTGTTGTCGGCCCGGGTTGTTGTCGGCCCGGGTTGTTGTCGGCCCGGGTTGTTGTCGGCCCGGGTTGTTGTCGGCCCGGGTTGTTGTCGGCCCGGGTTGTTGTCGGCCCGGGTTGTTGTCGGCCCGGGTTGTTGTCGGCCCGGGTTGTTGTCGGCCCGGGTTGTTGTCGGCCCGGGTTGTTGTCGGCCCGGGTTGTTGTCGGCCCGGGTTGTTGTCGGCCCGGGTTGTTGTCGGCCCGGGTTGTTGTCGGCCCGGGTTGTTGTCGGCCCGGGTTGTTGTCGGCCCGGGTTGTTGTCGGCCCGGGTTGTTGTCGGCCCGGGTTGTTGTCGGCCCGGGTTGTTGTCGGCCCGGGTTGTTGTCGGCCCGGGTTGTTGTCGGCCCGGGTTGTTGTCGGCCCGGGTTGTTGTCGGCCCGGGTTGTTGTCGGCCCGGGTTGTTGTCGGCCCGGGTTGTTGTCGGCCCGGGTTGTTGTCGGCCCGGGTTGTTGTCGGCCCGGGTTGTTGTCGGCCCGGGTTGTTGTCGGCCCGGGTTGTTGTCGGCCCGGGTTGTTGTCGGCCCGGGTTGTTGTCGGCCCGGGTTGTTGTCGGCCCGGGTTGTTGTCGGCCCGGGTTGTTGTCGGCCCGGGTTGTTGTCGGCCCGGGTTGTTGTCGGCCCGGGTTGTTGTCGGCCCGGGTTGTTGTCGGCCCGGGTTGTTGTCGGCCCGGGTTGTTGTCGGCCCGGGTTGTTGTCGGCCCGGGTTGTTGTCGGCCCGGGTTGTTGTCGGCCCGGGTTGTTGTCGGCCCGGGTTGTTGTCGGCCCGGGTTGTTGTCGGCCCGGGTTGTTGTCGGCCCGGGTTGTTGTCGGCCCGGGTTGTTGTCGGCCCGGGTTGTTGTCGGCCCGGGTTGTTGTCGGCCCGGGTTGTTGTCGGCCCGGGTTGTTGTCGGCCCGGGTTGTTGTCGGCCCGGGTTGTTGTCGGCCCGGGTTGTTGTCGGCCCGGGTTGTTGTCGGCCCGGGTTGTTGTCGGCCCGGGTTGTTGTCGGCCCGGGTTGTTGTCGGCCCGGGTTGTTGTCGGCCCGGGTTGTTGTCGGCCCGGGTTGTTGTCGGCCCGGGTTGTTGTCGGCCCGGGTTGTTGTCGGCCCGGGTTGTTGTCGGCCCGGGTTGTTGTCGGCCCGGGTTGTTGTCGGCCCGGGTTGTTGTCGGCCCGGGTTGTTGTCGGCCCGGGTTGTTGTCGGCCCGGGTTGTTGTCGGCCCGGGTTGTTGTCGGCCCGGGTTGTTGTCGGCCCGGGTTGTTGTCGGCCCGGGTTGTTGTCGGCCCGGGTTGTTGTCGGCCCGGGTTGTTGTCGGCCCGGGTTGTTGTCGGCCCGGGTTGTTGTCGGCCCGGGTTGTTGTCGGCCCGGGTTGTTGTCGGCCCGGGTTGTTGTCGGCCCGGGTTGTTGTCGGCCCGGGTTGTTGTCGGCCCGGGTTGTTGTCGGCCCGGGTTGTTGTCGGCCCGGGTTGTTGTCGGCCCGGGTTGTTGTCGGCCCGGGTTGTTGTCGGCCCGGGTTGTTGTCGGCCCGGGTTGTTGTCGGCCCGGGTTGTTGTCGGCCCGGGTTGTTGTCGGCCCGGGTTGTTGTCGGCCCGGGTTGTTGTCGGCCCGGGTTGTTGTCGGCCCGGGTTGTTGTCGGCCCGGGTTGTTGTCGGCCCGGGTTGTTGTCGGCCCGGGTTGTTGTCGGCCCGGGTTGTTGTCGGCCCGGGTTGTTGTCGGCCCGGGTTGTTGTCGGCCCGGGTTGTTGTCGGCCCGGGTTGTTGTCGGCCCGGGTTGTTGTCGGCCCGGGTTGTTGTCGGCCCGGGTTGTTGTCGGCCCGGGTTGTTGTCGGCCCGGGTTGTTGTCGGCCCGGGTTGTTGTCGGCCCGGGTTGTTGTCGGCCCGGGTTGTTGTCGGCCCGGGTTGTTGTCGGCCCGGGTTGTTGTCGGCCCGGGTTGTTGTCGGCCCGGGTTGTTGTCGGCCCGGGTTGTTGTCGGCCCGGGTTGTTGTCGGCCCGGGTTGTTGTCGGCCCGGGTTGTTGTCGGCCCGGGTTGTTGTCGGCCCGGGTTGTTGTCGGCCCGGGTTGTTGTCGGCCCGGGTTGTTGTCGGCCCGGGTTGTTGTCGGCCCGGGTTGTTGTCGGCCCGGGTTGTTGTCGGCCCGGGTTGTTGTCGGCCCGGGTTGTTGTCGGCCCGGGTTGTTGTCGGCCCGGGTTGTTGTCGGCCCGGGTTGTTGTCGGCCCGGGTTGTTGTCGGCCCGGGTTGTTGTCGGCCCGGGTTGTTGTCGGCCCGGGTTGTTGTCGGCCCGGGTTGTTGTCGGCCCGGGTTGTTGTCGGCCCGGGTTGTTGTCGGCCCGGGTTGTTGTCGGCCCGGGTTGTTGTCGGCCCGGGTTGTTGTCGGCCCGGGTTGTTGTCGGCCCGGGTTGTTGTCGGCCCGGGTTGTTGTCGGCCCGGGTTGTTGTCGGCCCGGGTTGTTGTCGGCCCGGGTTGTTGTCGGCCCGGGTTGTGGCCCGGGTTGTTGTCGGCCCGGGTTGTTGTCGGCCCGGGTTGTTGTCGGCCCGGGTTGTTGTCGGCCCGGGTTGTTGTCGGCCCGGGTTGTTGTCGGCCCGGGTTGTTGTCGGCCCGGGTTGTTGTCGGCCCGGGTTGTTGTCGGCCCGGGTTGTTGTCGGCCCGGGTTGTTGTCGGCCCGGGTTGTTGTCGGCCCGGGTTGTTGTCGGCCCGGGTTGTTGTCGGCCCGGGTTGTTGTCGGCCCGGGTTGTTGTCGGCCCGGGTTGTTGTCGGCCCGGGTTGTTGTCGGCCCGGGTTGTTGTCGGCCCGGGTTGTTGTCGGCCCGGGTTGTTGTCGGCCCGGGTTGTTGTCGGCCCGGGTTGTTGTCGGCCCGGGTTGTTGTCGGCCCGGGTTGTTGTCGGCCCGGGTTGTTGTCGGCCCGGGTTGTTGTCGGCCCGGGTTGTTGTCGGCCCGGGTTGTTGTCGGCCCGGGTTGTTGTCGGCCCGGGTTGTTGTCGGCCCGGGTTGTTGTCGGCCCGGGTTGTTGTCGGCCCGGGTTGTTGTCGGCCCGGGTTGTTGTCGGCCCGGGTTGTTGTCGGCCCGGGTTGTTGTCGGCCCGGGTTGTTGTCGGCCCGGGTTGTTGTCGGCCCGGGTTGTTGTCGGCCCGGGTTGTTGTCGGCCCGGGTTGTTGTCGGCCCGGGTTGTTGTCGGCCCGGGTTGTTGTCGGCCCGGGTTGTTGTCGGCCCGGGTTGTTGTCGGCCCGGGTTGTTGTCGGCCCGGGTTGTTGTCGGCCCGGGTTGTTGTCGGCCCGGGTTGTTGTCGGCCCGGGTTGTTGTCGGCCCGGGTTGTTGTCGGCCCGGGTTGTTGTCGGCCCGGGTTGTTGTCGGCCCGGGTTGTTGTCGGCCCGGGTTGTTGTCGGCCCGGGTTGTTGTCGGCCCGGGTTGTTGTCGGCCCGGGTTGTTGTCGGCCCGGGTTGTTGTCGGCCCGGGTTGTTGTCGGCCCGGGTTGTTGTCGGCCCGGGTTGTTGTCGGCCCGGGTTGTTGTCGGCCCGGGTTGTTGTCGGCCCGGGTTGTTGTCGGCCCGGGTTGTTGTCGGCCCGGGTTGTTGTCGGCCCGGGTTGTTGTCGGCCCGGGTTGTTGTCGGCCCGGGTTGTTGTCGGCCCGGGTTGTTGTCGGCCCGGGTTGTTGTCGGCCCGGGTTGTTGTCGGCCCGGGTTGTTGTCGGCCCGGGTTGTTGTCGGCCCGGGTTGTTGTCGGCCCGGGTTGTTGTCGGCCCGGGTTGTTGTCGGCCCGGGTTGTTGTCGGCCCGGGTTGTTGTCGGCCCGGGTTGTTGTCGGCCCGGGTTGTTGTCGGCCCGGGTTGTTGTCGGCCCGGGTTGTTGTCGGCCCGGGTTGTTGTCGGCCCGGGTTGTTGTCGGCCCGGGTTGTTGTCGGCCCGGGTTGTTGTCGGCCCGGGTTGTTGTCGGCCCGGGTTGTTGTCGGCCCGGGTTGTTGTCGGCCCGGGTTGTTGTCGGCCCGGGTTGTTGTCGGCCCGGGTTGTTGTCGGCCCGGGTTGTTGTCGGCCCGGGTTGTTGTCGGCCCGGGTTGTTGTCGGCCCGGGTTGTTGTCGGCCCGGGTTGTTGTCGGCCCGGGTTGTTGTCGGCCCGGGTTGTTGTCGGCCCGGGTTGTTGTCGGCCCGGGTTGTTGTCGGCCCGGGTTGTTGTCGGCCCGGGTTGTTGTCGGCCCGGGTTGTTGTCGGCCCGGGTTGTTGTCGGCCCGGGTTGTTGTCGGCCCGGGTTGTTGTCGGCCCGGGTTGTTGTCGGCCCGGGTTGTTGTCGGCCCGGGTTGTTGTCGGCCCGGGTTGTTGTCGGCCCGGGTTGTTGTCGGCCCGGGTTGTTGTCGGCCCGGGTTGTTGTCGGCCCGGGTTGTTGTCGGCCCGGGTTGTTGTCGGCCCGGGTTGTTGTCGGCCCGGGTTGTTGTCGGCCCGGGTTGTTGTCGGCCCGGGTTGTTGTCGGCCCGGGTTGTTGTCGGCCCGGGTTGTTGTCGGCCCGGGTTGTTGTCGGCCCGGGTTGTTGTCGGCCCGGGTTGTTGTCGGCCCGGGTTGTTGTCGGCCCGGGTTGTTGTCGGCCCGGGTTGTTGTCGGCCCGGGTTGTTGTCGGCCCGGGTTGTTGTCGGCCCGGGTTGTTGTCGGCCCGGGTTGTTGTCGGCCCGGGTTGTTGTCGGCCCGGGTTGTTGTCGGCCCGGGTTGTTGTCGGCCCGGGTTGTTGTCGGCCCGGGTTGTTGTCGGCCCGGGTTGTTGTCGGCCCGGGTTGTTGTCGGCCCGGGTTGTTGTCGGCCCGGGTTGTTGTCGGCCCGGGTTGTTGTCGGCCCGGGTTGTTGTCGGCCCGGGTTGTTGTCGGCCCGGGTTGTTGTCGGCCCGGGTTGTTGTCGGCCCGGGTTGTTGTCGGCCCGGGTTGTTGTCGGCCCGGGTTGTTGTCGGCCCGGGTTGTTGTCGGCCCGGGTTGTTGTCGGCCCGGGTTGTTGTCGGCCCGGGTTGTTGTCGGCCCGGGTTGTTGTCGGCCCGGGTTGTTGTCGGCCCGGGTTGTTGTCGGCCCGGGTTGTTGTCGGCCCGGGTTGTTGTCGGCCCGGGTTGTTGTCGGCCCGGGTTGTTGTCGGCCCGGGTTGTTGTCGGCCCGGGTTGTTGTCGGCCCGGGTTGTTGTCGGCCCGGGTTGTTGTCGGCCCGGGTTGTTGTCGGCCCGGGTTGTTGTCGGCCCGGGTTGTTGTCGGCCCGGGTTGTTGTCGGCCCGGGTTGTTGTCGGCCCGGGTTGTTGTCGGCCCGGGTTGTTGTCGGCCCGGGTTGTTGTCGGCCCGGGTTGTTGTCGGCCCGGGTTGTTGTCGGCCCGGGTTGTTGTCGGCCCGGGTTGTTGTCGGCCCGGGTTGTTGTCGGCCCGGGTTGTGTCGGCCCGGGTTGTTGTCGGCCCGGGTTGTTGTCGGCCCGGGTTGTTGTCGGCCCGGGTTGTTGTCGGCCCGGGTTGTTGTCGGCCCGGGTTGTTGTCGGCCCGGGTTGTTGTCGGCCCGGGTTGTTGTCGGCCCGGGTTGTTGTCGGCCCGGGTTGTTGTCGGCCCGGGTTGTTGTCGGCCCGGGTTGTTGTCGGCCCGGGTTGTTGTCGGCCCGGGTTGTTGTCGGCCCGGGTTGTTGTCGGCCCGGGTTGTTGTCGGCCCGGGTTGTTGTCGGCCCGGGTTGTTGTCGGCCCGGGTTGTTGTCGGCCCGGGTTGTTGTCGGCCCGGGTTGTTGTCGGCCCGGGTTGTTGTCGGCCCGGGTTGTTGTCGGCCCGGGTTGTTGTCGGCCCGGGTTGTTGTCGGCCCGGGTTGTTGTCGGCCCGGGTTGTTGTCGGCCCGGGTTGTTGTCGGCCCGGGTTGTTGTCGGCCCGGGTTGTTGTCGGCACCGGGTTGTTGTCGGCCCGGGTTGTTGTCGGCCCGGGTTGTTGTCGGCCCGGGTTGTTGTCGGCCCGGGTTGTTGTCGGCCCGGGTTGTTGTCGGCCCGGGTTGTTGTCGGCCCGGGTTGTTGTCGGCCCGGGTTGTTGTCGGCCCGGGTTGTTGTCGGCCCGGGTTGTTGTCGGCCCGGGTTGTTGTCGGCCCGGGTTGTTGTCGGCCCGGGTTGTTGTCGGCCCGGGTTGTTGTCGGCCCGGGTTGTTGTCGGCCCGGGTTGTTGTCGGCCCGGGTTGTTGTCGGCCCGGGTTGTTGTCGGCCCGGGTTGTTGTCGGCCCGGGTTGTTGTCGGCCCGGGTTGTTGTCGGCCCGGGTTGTTGTCGGCCCGGGTTGTTGTCGGCCCGGGTTGTTGTCGGCCCGGGTTGTTGTCGGCCCGGGTTGTTGTCGGCCCGGGTTGTTGTCGGCCCGGGTTGTTGTCGGCCCGGGTTGTTGTCGGCCCGGGTTGTTGTCGGCCCGGGTTGTTGTCGGCCCGGGTTGTTGTCGGCCCGGGTTGTTGTCGGCCCGGGTTGTTGTCGGCCCGGGTTGTTGTCGGCCCGGGTTGTTGTCGGCCCGGGTTGTTGTCGGCCCGGGTTGTTGTCGGCCCGGGTTGTTGTCGGCCCGGGTTGTTGTCGGCCCGGGTTGTTGTCGGCCCGGGTTGTTGTCGGCCCGGGTTGTTGTCGGCCCGGGTTGTTGTCGGCCCGGGTTGTTGTCGGCCCGGGTTGTTGTCGGCCCGGGTTGTTGTCGGCCCGGGTTGTTGTCGGCCCGGGTTGTTGTCGGCCCGGGTTGTTGTCGGCCCGGGTTGTTGTCGGCCCGGGTTGTTGTCGGCCCGGGTTGTTGTCGGCCCGGGTTGTTGTCGGCCCGGGTTGTTGTCGGCCCGGGTTGTTGTCGGCCCGGGTTGTTGTCGGCCCGGGTTGTTGTCGGCCCGGGTTGTTGTCGGCCCGGGTTGTTGTCGGCCCGGGTTGTTGTCGGCCCGGGTTGTTGTCGGCCCGGGTTGTTGTCGGCCCGGGTTGTTGTCGGCCCGGGTTGTTGTCGGCCCGGGTTGTTGTCGGCCCGGGTTGTTGTCGGCCCGGGTTGTTGTCGGCCCGGGTTGTTGTCGGCCCGGGTTGTTGTCGGCCCGGGTTGTTGTCGGCCCGGGTTGTTGTCGGCCCGGGTTGTTGTCGGCCCGGGTTGTTGTCGGCCCGGGTTGTTGTCGGCCCGGGTTGTTGTCGGCCCGGGTTGTTGTCGGCCCGGGTTGTTGTCGGCCCGGGTTGTTGTCGGCCCGGGTTGTTGTCGGCCCGGGTTGTTGTCGGCCCGGGTTGTTGTCGGCCCGGGTTGTTGTCGGCCCGGGTTGTTGTCGGCCCGGGTTGTTGTCGGCCCGGGTTGTTGTCGGCCCGGGTTGTTGTCGGCCCGGGTTGTTGTCGGCCCGGGTTGTTGTCGGCCCGGGTTGTTGTCGGCCCGGGTTGTTGTCGGCCCGGGTTGTTGTCGGCCCGGGTTGTTGTCGGCCCGGGTTGTTGTCGGCCCGGGTTGTTGTCGGCCCGGGTTGTTGTCGGCCCGGGTTGTTGTCGGCCCGGGTTGTTGTCGGCCCGGGTTGTTGTCGGCCCGGGTTGTTGTCGGCCCGGGTTGTTGTCGGCCCGGGTTGTTGTCGGCCCGGGTTGTTGTCGGCCCGGGTTGTTGTCGGCCCGGGTTGTTGTCGGCCCGGGTTGTTGTCGGCCCGGGTTGTTGTCGGCCCGGGTTGTTGTCGGCCCGGGTTGTTGTCGGCCCGGGTTGTTGTCGGCCCGGGTTGTTGTCGGCCCGGGTTGTTGTCGGCCCGGGTTGTTGTCGGCCCGGGTTGTTGTCGGCCCGGGTTGTTGTCGGCCCGGGTTGTTGTCGGCCCGGGTTGTTGTCGGCCCGGGTTGTTGTCGGCCCGGGTTGTTGTCGGCCCGGGTTGTTGTCGGCCCGGGTTGTTGTCGGCCCGGGTTGTTGTCGGCCCGGGTTGTTGTCGGCCCGGGTTGTTGTCGGCCCGGGTTGTTGTCGGCCCGGGTTGTTGTCGGCCCGGGTTGTTGTCGGCCCGGGTTGTTGTCGGCCCGGGTTGTTGTCGGCCCGGGTTGTTGTCGGCCCGGGTTGTTGTCGGCCCGGGTTGTTGTCGGCCCGGGTTGTTGTCGGCCCGGGTTGTTGTCGGCCCGGGTTGTTGTCGGCCCGGGTTGTTGTCGGCCCGGGTTGTTGTCGGCCCGGGTTGTTGTCGGCCCGGGTTGTTGTCGGCCCGGGTTGTTGTCGGCCCGGGTTGTTGTCGGCCCGGGTTGTTGTCGGCCCGGGTTGTTGTCGGCCCGGGTTGTTGTCGGCCCGGGTTGTTGTCGGCCCGGGTTGTTGTCGGCCCGGGTTGTTGTCGGCCCGGGTTGTTGTCGGCCCGGGTTGTTGTCGGCCCGGGTTGTTGTCGGCCCGGGTTGTTGTCGGCCCGGGTTGTTGTCGGCCCGGGTTGTTGTCGGCCCGGGTTGTTGTCGGCCCGGGTTGTTGTCGGCCCGGGTTGTTGTCGGCCCGGGTTGTTGTCGGCCCGGGTTGTTGTCGGCCCGGGTTGTTGTCGGCCCGGGTTGTTGTCGGCCCGGGTTGTTGTCGGCCCGGGTTGTTGTCGGCCCGGGTTGTTGTCGGCCCGGGTTGTTGTCGGCCCGGGTTGTTGTCGGCCCGGGTTGTTGTCGGCCCGGGTTGTTGTCGGCCCGGGTTGTTGTCGGCCCGGGTTGTTGTCGGCCCGGGTTGTTGTCGGCCCGGGTTGTTGTCGGCCCGGGTTGTTGTCGGCCCGGGTTGTTGTCGGCCCGGGTTGTTGTCGGCCCGGGTTGTTGTCGGCCCGGGTTGTTGTCGGCCCGGGTTGTTGTCGGCCCGGGTTGTTGTCGGCCCGGGTTGTTGTCGGCCCGGGTTGTTGTCGGCCCGGGTTGTTGTCGGCCCGGGTTGTTGTCGGCCCGGGTTGTTGTCGGCCCGGGTTGTTGTCGGCCCGGGTTGTTGTCGGCCCGGGTTGTTGTCGGCCCGGGTTGTTGTCGGCCCGGGTTGTTGTCGGCCCGGGTTGTTGTCGGCCCGGGTTGTTGTCGGCCCGGGTTGTTGTCGGCCCGGGTTGTTGTCGGCCCGGGTTGTTGTCGGCCCGGGTTGTTGTCGGCCCGGGTTGTTGTCGGCCCGGGTTGTTGTCGGCCCGGGTTGTTGTCGGCCCGGGTTGTTGTCGGCCCGGGTTGTTGTCGGCCCGGGTTGTTGTCGGCCCGGGTTGTTGTCGGCCCGGGTTGTTGTCGGCCCGGGTTGTTGTCGGCCCGGGTTGTTGTCGGCCCGGGTTGTTGTCGGCCCGGGTTGTTGTCGGCCCGGGTTGTTGTCGGCCCGGGTTGTTGTCGGCCCGGGTTGTTGTCGGCCCGGGTTGTTGTCGGCCCGGGTTGTTGTCGGCCCGGGTTGTTGTCGGCCCGGGTTGTTGTCGGCCCGGGTTGTTGTCGGCCCGGGTTGTTGTCGGCCCGGGTTGTTGTCGGCCCGGGTTGTTGTCGGCCCGGGTTGTTGTCGGCCCGGGTTGTTGTCGGCCCGGGTTGTTGTCGGCCCGGGTTGTTGTCGGCCCGGGTTGTTGTCGGCCCGGGTTGTTGTCGGCCCGGGTTGTTGTCGGCCCGGGTTGTTGTCGGCCCGGGTTGTTGTCGGCCCGGGTTGTTGTCGGCCCGGGTTGTTGTCGGCCCGGGTTGTTGTCGGCCCGGGTTGTTGTCGGCCCGGGTTGTTGTCGGCCCGGGTTGTTGTCGGCCCGGGTTGTTGTCGGCCCGGGTTGTTGTCGGCCCGGGTTGTTGTCGGCCCGGGTTGTTGTCGGCCCGGGTTGTTGTCGGCCCGGGTTGTTGTCGGCCCGGGTTGTTGTCGGCCCGGGTTGTTGTCGGCCCGGGTTGTTGTCGGCCCGGGTTGTTGTCGGCCCGGGTTGTTGTCGGCCCGGGTTGTTGTCGGCCCGGGTTGTTGTCGGCCCGGGTTGTTGTCGGCCCGGGTTGTTGTCGGCCCGGGTTGTTGTCGGCCCGGGTTGTTGTCGGCCCGGGTTGTTGTCGGCCCGGGTTGTTGTCGGCCCGGGTTGTTGTCGGCCCGGGTTGTTGTCGGCCCGGGTTGTTGTCGGCCCGGGTTGTTGTCGGCCCGGGTTGTTGTCGGCCCGGGTTGTTGTCGGCCCGGGTTGTTGTCGGCCCGGGTTGTTGTCGGCCCGGGTTGTTGTCGGCCCGGGTTGTTGTCGGCCCGGGTTGTTGTCGGCCCGGGTTGTTGTCGGCCCGGGTTGTTGTCGGCCCGGGTTGTTGTCGGCCCGGGTTGTTGTCGGCCCGGGTTGTTGTCGGCCCGGGTTGTTGTCGGCCCGGGTTGTTGTCGGCCCGGGTTGTTGTCGGCCCGGGTTGTTGTCGGCCCGGGTTGTTGTCGGCCCGGGTTGTTGTCGGCCCGGGTTGTTGTCGGCCCGGGTTGTTGTCGGCCCGGGTTGTTGTCGGCCCGGGTTGTTGTCGGCCCGGGTTGTTGTCGGCCCGGGTTGTTGTCGGCCCGGGTTGTTGTCGGCCCGGGTTGTTGTCGGCCCGGGTTGTTGTCGGCCCGGGTTGTTGTCGGCCCGGGTTGTTGTCGGCCCGGGTTGTTGTCGGCCCGGGTTGTTGTCGGCCCGGGTTGTTGTCGGCCCGGGTTGTTGTCGGCCCGGGTTGTTGTCGGCCCGGGTTGTTGTCGGCCCGGGTTGTTGTCGGCCCGGGTTGTTGTCGGCCCGGGTTGTTGTCGGCCCGGGTTGTTGTCGGCCCGGGTTGTTGTCGGCCCGGGTTGTTGTCGGCCCGGGTTGTTGTCGGCCCGGGTTGTTGTCGGCCCGGGTTGTTGTCGGCCCGGGTTGTTGTCGGCCCGGGTTGTTGTCGGCCCGGGTTGTTGTCGGCCCGGGTTGTTGTCGGCCCGGGTTGTTGTCGGCCCGGGTTGTTGTCGGCCCGGGTTGTTGTCGGCCCGGGTTGTTGTCGGCCCGGGTTGTTGTCGGCCCGGGTTGTTGTCGGCCCGGGTTGTTGTCGGCCCGGGTTGTTGTCGGCCCGGGTTGTTGTCGGCCCGGGTTGTTGTCGGCCCGGGTTGTTGTCGGCCCGGGTTGTTGTCGGCCCGGGTTGTTGTCGGCCCGGGTTGTTGTCGGCCCGGGTTGTTGTCGGCCCGGGTTGTTGTCGGCCCGGGTTGTTGTCGGCCCGGGTTGTTGTCGGCCCGGGTTGTTGTCGGCCCGGGTTGTTGTCGGCCCGGGTTGTTGTCGGCCCGGGTTGTTGTCGGCCCGGGTTGTTGTCGGCCCGGGTTGTTGTCGGCCCGGGTTGTTGTCGGCCCGGGTTGTTGTCGGCCCGGGTTGTTGTCGGCCCGGGTTGTTGTCGGCCCGGGTTGTTGTCGGCCCGGGTTGTTGTCGGCCCGGGTTGTTGTCGGCCCGGGTTGTTGTCGGCCCGGGTTGTTGTCGGCCCGGGTTGTTGTCGGCCCGGGTTGTTGTCGGCCCGGGTTGTTGTCGGCCCGGGTTGTTGTCGGCCCGGGTTGTTGTCGGCCCGGGTTGTTGTCGGCCCGGGTTGTTGTCGGCCCGGGTTGTTGTCGGCCCGGGTTGTTGTCGGCCCGGGTTGTTGTCGGCCCGGGTTGTTGTCGGCCCGGGTTGTTGTCGGCCCGGGTTGTTGTCGGCCCGGGTTGTTGTCGGCCCGGGTTGTTGTCGGCCCGGGTTGTTGTCGGCCCGGGTTGTTGTCGGCCCGGGTTGTTGTCGGCCCGGGTTGTTGTCGGCCCGGGTTGTTGTCGGCCCGGGTTGTTGTCGGCCCGGGTTGTTGTCGGCCCGGGTTGTTGTCGGCCCGGGTTGTTGTCGGCCCGGGTTGTTGTCGGCCCGGGTTGTTGTCGGCCCGGGTTGTTGTCGGCCCGGGTTGTTGTCGGCCCGGGTTGTTGTCGGCCCGGGTTGTTGTCGGCCCGGGTTGTTGTCGGCCCGGGTTGTTGTCGGCCCGGGTTGTTGTCGGCCCGGGTTGTTGTCGGCCCGGGTTGTTGTCGGCCCGGGTTGTTGTCGGCCCGGGTTGTTGTCGGCCCGGGTTGTTGTCGGCCCGGGTTGTTGTCGGCCCGGGTTGTTGTCGGCCCGGGTTGTTGTCGGCCCGGGTTGTTGTCGGCCCGGGTTGTTGTCGGCCCGGGTTGTTGTCGGCCCGGGTTGTTGTCGGCCCGGGTTGTTGTCGGCCCGGGTTGTTGTCGGCCCGGGTTGTTGTCGGCCCGGGTTGTTGTCGGCCCGGGTTGTTGTCGGCCCGGGTTGTTGTCGGCCCGGGTTGTTGTCGGCCCGGGTTGTTGTCGGCCCGGGTTGTTGTCGGCCCGGGTTGTTGTCGGCCCGGGTTGTTGTCGGCCCGGGTTGTTGTCGGCCCGGGTTGTTGTCGGCCCGGGTTGTTGTCGGCCCGGGTTGTTGTCGGCCCGGGTTGTTGTCGGCCCGGGTTGTTGTCGGCCCGGGTTGTTGTCGGCCCGGGTTGTTGTCGGCCCGGGTTGTTGTCGGCCCGGGTTGTTGTCGGCCCGGGTTGTTGTCGGCCCGGGTTGTTGTCGGCCCGGGTTGTTGTCGGCCCGGGTTGTTGTCGGCCCGGGTTGTTGTCGGCCCGGGTTGTTGTCGGCCCGGGTTGTTGTCGGCCCGGGTTGTTGTCGGCCCGGGTTGTTGTCGGCCCGGGTTGTTGTCGGCCCGGGTTGTTGTCGGCCCGGGTTGTTGTCGGCCCGGGTTGTTGTCGGCCCGGGTTGTTGTCGGCCCGGGTTGTTGTCGGCCCGGGTTGTTGTCGGCCCGGGTTGTTGTCGGCCCGGGTTGTTGTCGGCCCGGGTTGTTGTCGGCCCGGGTTGTTGTCGGCCCGGGTTGTTGTCGGCCCGGGTTGTTGTCGGCCCGGGTTGTTGTCGGCCCGGGTTGTTGTCGGCCCGGGTTGTTGTCGGCCCGGGTTGTTGTCGGCCCGGGTTGTTGTCGGCCCGGGTTGTTGTCGGCCCGGGTTGTTGTCGGCCCGGGTTGTTGTCGGCCCGGGTTGTTGTCGGCCCGGGTTGTTGTCGGCCCGGGTTGTTGTCGGCCCGGGTTGTTGTCGGCCCGGGTTGTTGTCGGCCCGGGTTGTTGTCGGCCCGGGTTGTTGTCGGCCCGGGTTGTTGTCGGCCCGGGTTGTTGTCGGCCCGGGTTGTTGTCGGCCCGGGTTGTTGTCGGCCCGGGTTGTTGTCGGCCCGGGTTGTTGTCGGCCCGGGTTGTTGTCGGCCCGGGTTGTTGTCGGCCCGGGTTGTTGTCGGCCCGGGTTGTTGTCGGCCCGGGTTGTTGTCGGCCCGGGTTGTTGTCGGCCCGGGTTGTTGTCGGCCCGGGTTGTTGTCGGCCCGGGTTGTTGTCGGCCCGGGTTGTTGTCGGCCCGGGTTGTTGTCGGCCCGGGTTGTTGTCGGCCCGGGTTGTTGTCGGCCCGGGTTGTTGTCGGCCCGGGTTGTTGTCGGCCCGGGTTGTTGTCGGCCCGGGTTGTTGTCGGCCCGGGTTGTTGTCGGCCCGGGTTGTTGTCGGCCCGGGTTGTTGTCGGCCCGGGTTGTTGTCGGCCCGGGTTGTTGTCGGCCCGGGTTGTTGTCGGGTTGTTGTCGGCCCGGGTTGTTGTCGGCCCGGGTTGTTGTCGGCCCGGGTTGTTGTCGGCCCGGGTTGTTGTCGGCCCGGGTTGTTGTCGGCCCGGGTTGTTGTCGGCCCGGGTTGTTGTCGGCCCGGGTTGTTGTCGGCCCGGGTTGTTGTCGGCCCGGGTTGTTGTCGGCCCGGGTTGTTGTCGGCCCGGGTTGTTGTCGGCCCGGGTTGTTGTCGGCCCGGGTTGTTGTCGGCCCGGGTTGTTGTCGGCCCGGGTTGTTGTCGGCCCGGGTTGTTGTCGGCCCGGGTTGTTGTCGGCCCGGGTTGTTGTCGGCCCGGGTTGTTGTCGGCCCGGGTTGTTGTCGGCCCGGGTTGTTGTCGGCCCGGGTTGTTGTCGGCCCGGGTTGTTGTCGGCCCGGGTTGTTGTCGGCCCGGGTTGTTGTCGGCCCGGGTTGTTGTCGGCCCGGGTTGTTGTCGGCCCGGGTTGTTGTCGGCCCGGGTTGTTGTCGGCCCGGGTTGTTGTCGGCCCGGGTTGTTGTCGGCCCGGGTTGTTGTCGGCCCGGGTTGTTGTCGGCCCGGGTTGTTGTCGGCCCGGGTTGTTGTCGGCCCGGGTTGTTGTCGGCCCGGGTTGTTGTCGGCCCGGGTTGTTGTCGGCCCGGGTTGTTGTCGGCCCGGGTTGTTGTCGGCCCGGGTTGTTGTCGGCCCGGGTTGTTGTCGGCCCGGGTTGTTGTCGGCCCGGGTTGTTGTCGGCCCGGGTTGTTGTCGGCCCGGGTTGTTGTCGGCCCGGGTTGTTGTCGGCCCGGGTTGTTGTCGGCCCGGGTTGTTGTCGGCCCGGGTTGTTGTCGGCCCGGGTTGTTGTCGGCCCGGGTTGTTGTCGGCCCGGGTTGTTGTCGGCCCGGGTTGTTGTCGGCCCGGGTTGTTGTCGGCCCGGGTTGTTGTCGGCCCGGGTTGTTGTCGGCCCGGGTTGTTGTCGGCCCGGGTTGTTGTCGGCCCGGGTTGTTGTCGGCCCGGGTTGTTGTCGGCCCGGGTTGTTGTCGGCCCGGGTTGTTGTCGGCCCGGGTTGTTGTCGGCCCGGGTTGTTGTCGGCCCGGGTTGTTGTCGGCCCGGGTTGTTGTCGGCCCGGGTTGTTGTCGGCCCGGGTTGTTGTCGGCCCGGGTTGTTGTCGGCCCGGGTTGTTGTCGGCCCGGGTTGTTGTCGGCCCGGGTTGTTGTCGGCCCGGGTTGTTGTCGGCCCGGGTTGTTGTCGGCCCGGGTTGTTGTCGGCCCGGGTTGTTGTCGGCCCGGGTTGTTGTCGGCCCGGGTTGTTGTCGGCCCGGGTTGTTGTCGGCCCGGGTTGTTGTCGGCCCGGGTTGTTGTCGGCCCGGGTTGTTGTCGGCCCGGGTTGTTGTCGGCCCGGGTTGTTGTCGGCCCGGGTTGTTGTCGGCCCGGGTTGTTGTCGGCCCGGGTTGTTGTCGGCCCGGGTTGTTGTCGGCCCGGGTTGTTGTCGGCCCGGGTTGTTGTCGGCCCGGGTTGTTGTCGGCCCGGGTTGTTGTCGGCCCGGGTTGTTGTCGGCCCGGGTTGTTGTCGGCCCGGGTTGTTGTCGGCCCGGGTTGTTGTCGGCCCGGGTTGTTGTCGGCCCGGGTTGTTGTCGGCCCGGGTTGTTGTCGGCCCGGGTTGTTGTCGGCCCGGGTTGTTGTCGGCCCGGGTTGTTGTCGGCCCGGGTTGTTGTCGGCCCGGGTTGTTGTCGGCCCGGGTTGTTGTCGGCCCGGGTTGTTGTCGGCCCGGGTTGTTGTCGGCCCGGGTTGTTGTCGGCCCGGGTTGTTGTCGGCCCGGGTTGTTGTCGGCCCGGGTTGTTGTCGGCCCGGGTTGTTGTCGGCCCGGGTTGTTGTCGGCCCGGGTTGTTGTCGGCCCGGGTTGTTGTCGGCCCGGGTTGTTGTCGGCCCGGGTTGTTGTCGGCCCGGGTTGTTGTCGGCCCGGGTTGTTGTCGGCCCGGGTTGTTGTCGGCCCGGGTTGTTGTCGGCCCGGGTTGTTGTCGGCCCGGGTTGTTGTCGGCCCGGGTTGTTGTCGGCCCGGGTTGTTGTCGGCCCGGGTTGTTGTCGGCCCGGGTTGTTGTCGGCCCGGGTTGTTGTCGGCCCGGGTTGTTGTCGGCCCGGGTTGTTGTCGGCCCGGGTTGTTGTCGGCCCGGGTTGTTGTCGGCCCGGGTTGTTGTCGGCCCGGGTTGTTGTCGGCCCGGGTTGTTGTCGGCCCGGGTTGTTGTCGGCCCGGGTTGTTGTCGGCCCGGGTTGTTGTCGGCCCGGGTTGTTGTCGGCCCGGGTTGTTGTCGGCCCGGGTTGTTGTCGGCCCGGGTTGTTGTCGGCCCGGGTTGTTGTCGGCCCGGGTTGTTGTCGGCCCGGGTTGTTGTCGGCCCGGGTTGTTGTCGGCCCGGGTTGTTGTCGGCCCGGGTTGTTGTCGGCCCGGGTTGTTGTCGGCCCGGGTTGTTGTCGGCCCGGGTTGTTGTCGGCCCGGGTTGTTGTCGGCCCGGGTTGTTGTCGGCCCGGGTTGTTGTCGGCCCGGGTTGTTGTCGGCCCGGGTTGTTGTCGGCCCGGGTTGTTGTCGGCCCGGGTTGTTGTCGGCCCGGGTTGTTGTCGGCCCGGGTTGTTGTCGGCCCGGGTTGTTGTCGGCCCGGGTTGTTGTCGGCCCGGGTTGTTGTCGGCCCGGGTTGTTGTCGGCCCGGGTTGTTGTCGGCCCGGGTTGTTGTCGGCCCGGGTTGTTGTCGGCCCGGGTTGTTGTCGGCCCGGGTTGTTGTCGGCCCGGGTTGTTGTCGGCCCGGGTTGTTGTCGGCCCGGGTTGTTGTCGGCCCGGGTTGTTGTCGGCCCGGGTTGTTGTCGGCCCGGGTTGTTGTCGGCCCGGGTTGTTGTCGGCCCGGGTTGTTGTCGGCCCGGGTTGTTGTCGGCCCGGGTTGTTGTCGGCCCGGGTTGTTGTCGGCCCGGGTTGTTGTCGGCCCGGGTTGTTGTCGGCCCGGGTTGTTGTCGGCCCGGGTTGTTGTCGGCCCGGGTTGTTGTCGGCCCGGGTTGTTGTCGGCCCGGGTTGTTGTCGGCCGGGTTGTGTCGGCCCGGGTTGTTGTCGGCCCGGGTTGTTGTCGGCCCGGGTTGCTGTCGGCCCGGGTTGTTGTCGGCCCGGGTTGCTGTCGGCCCGGGTTGTTGTCGGCCCGGGTTGTTGTCGGCCCGGGTTGTTGTCGGCCCGGGTTGTTGTCGGCCCGGGTTGTTGTCGGCCCGGGTTGTTGTCGGCCCGGGTTGTTGTCGGCCCGGGTTGTTGTCGGCCCGGGTTGTTGTCGGCCCGGGTTGTTGTCGGCCCGGGTTGTTGTCGGCCCGGGTTGTTGTCGGCCCGGGTTGTTGTCGGCCCGGGTTGTTGTCGGCCCGGGTTGTTGTCGGCCCGGGTTGTTGTCGGCCCGGGTTGTTGTCGGCCCGGGTTGTTGTCGGCCCGGGTTGTTGTCGGCCCGGGTTGTTGTCGGCCCGGGTTGTTGTCGGCCCGGGTTGTTGTCGGCCCGGGTTGTTGTCGGCCCGGGTTGTTGTCGGCCCGGGTTGTTGTCGGCCCGGGTTGTTGTCGGCCGGGTTGTTGTCGGCCCGGGTTGTTGTCGGCCCGGGTTGTTGTCGGCCCGGGTTGCTGTCGGCCCGGGTTGCTGTCGGCCCGGGTTGCTGTCGGCCCGGGTTGCTGTCGGCCCGGGTTGCTGTCGGCCCGGGTTGCTGTCGGCCCGGGTTGCTGTCGGCCCGGGTTGCTGTCGGCCCGGGTTGCTGTCGGCCCGGGTTGCTGTCGGCCCGGGTTGCTGTCGGCCCGGGTTGCTGTCGGCCCGGGTTGCTGTCGGCCCGGGTTGCTGTCGGCCCGGGTTGCTGTCGGCCCGGGTTGCTGTCGGCCCGGGTTGCTGTCGGCCCGGGTTGCTGTCGGCCCGGGTTGCTGTCGCCCGGGTTGCTGTCGGCCCGGGTTGCTGTCGGCCCGGGTTGCTGTCGGCCCGGGTTGCTGTCGGCCCGGGTTGCTGTCGGGCCCGGGTTGCTGTCGGCCCGGGTTGCTGTCGGCCCGGGTTGCTGTCGGCCCGGGTTGCTGTCGGCCCGGGTTGCTGTCGGCCCGGGTTGCTGTCGGCCCGGGTTGCTGTCGGCCCGGGTTGCTGTCGGCCCGGGTTGCTGTCGGCCCGGGTTGCTGTCGGCCCGGGTTGCTGTCGGCCCGGGTTGCTGTCGGCCCGGGTTGCTGTCGGCCCGGGTTGCTGTCGGCCCGGGTTGCTGTCGGCCCGGGTTGCTGTCGGCCCGGGTTGCTGTCGGCCCGGGTTGTTGTCGGCCCGGGTTGCTGTCGGCCCGGGTTGCTGTCGGCCCGGGTTGCTGTCGGCCCGGGTTGCTGTCGGCCCGGGTTGCTGTCGGCCCGGGTTGCTGTCGGCCCGGGTTGCTGTCGGCCCGGGTTGTTGTCGGCCCGGGTTGTTGTCGGCCCGGGTTGTTGTCGGCCCGGGTTGTTGTCGGCCCGGGTTGTTGTCGGCCCGGGTTGTTGTCGGCCCGGGTTGTTGTCGGCCCGGGTTGTTGTCGGCCCGGGTTGTTGTCGGCCCGGGTTGTTGTCGGCCCGGGTTGTTGTCGGCCCGGGTTGTTGTCGGCCCGGGTTGTTGTCGGCCCGGGTTGTTGTCGGCCCGGGTTGTTGTCGGCCCGGGTTGTTGTCGGCCCGGGTTGTTGTCGGCCCGGGTTGTTGTCGGCCCGGGTTGCTGTCGGCCCGGGTTGCTGTCGGCCCGGGTTGTTGTCGGCCCGGGTTGTTGTCGGCCCGGGTTGCTGTCGGCCCGGGTTGCTGTCGGCCCGGTTGCTGTCGGCCCGGGTTGTTGTCGGCCCGGGTTGTTGTCGGCCCGGGTTGTTGTCGGCCCGGGTTGTTGTCGGCCCGGGTTGTTGTCGGCCCGGGTTGTTGTCGGCCCGGGTTGTTGTCGGCCCGGGTTGCTGTCGGCCCGGGTTGCTGTCGGCCCGGGTTGTTGTCGGCCCGGGTTGCTGTCGGCCCGGGTTGCTGTCGGCCCGGGTTGCTGTCGGCCCGGGTTGCTGTCGGCCCGGGTTGCTGTCGGCCCGGGTTGCTGTCGGCCCGGGTTGCTGTCGGCCCGGGTTGCTGTCGGCCCGGGTTGCTGTCGGCCCGGGTTGCTTGTCGGCCCGGGTTGCTGTCGGCCCGGGTTGCTGTCGGCCCGGGTTGCTGTCGGCCCGGGTTGTTGTCGGCCCGGGTTGTTGTCGGCCCGGGTTGTTGTCGGCCCGGGTTGTTGTCGGCCCGGGTTGTTGTCGGCCCGGGTTGTTGTCGGCCCGGGTTGTTGTCGGCCCGGGTTGTTGTCGGCCCGGGTTGTTGTCGGCCCGGGTTGTTGTCGGCCCGGGTTGTTGTCGGCCCGGGTTGTTGTCGGCCCGGGTTGTTGTCGGCCCGGGTTGTTGTCGGCCCGGGTTGTTGTCGGCCCGGGTTGTTGTCGGCCCGGGTTGTTGTCGGCCCGGGTTGTTGTCGGCCCGGGTTGTTGTCGGCCCGGGTTGTTGTCGGCCCGGGTTGTTGTCGGCCCGGGTTGTTGTCGGCCCGGGTTGTTGTCGGCCCGGGTTGTTGTCGGCCCGGGTTGTTGTCGGCCCGGGTTGTTGTCGGCCCGGGTTGTTGTCGGCCCGGGTTGTTGTCGGCCCGGGTTGTTGTCGGCCCGGGTTGTTGTCGGCCCGGGTTGTTGTCGGCCCGGGTTGTTGTCGGCCCGGGTTGTTGTCGGCCCGGGTTGTTGTCGGCCCGGGTTGTTGTCGGCCCGGGTTGTTGTCGGCCCGGGTTGTTGTCGGCCCGGGTTGTTGTCGGCCCGGGTTGTTGTCGGCCCGGGTTGTTGTCGGCCCGGGTTGTTGTCGGCCCGGGTTGTTGTCGGCCCGGGTTGTTGTCGGCCCGGGTTGTTGTCGGCCCGGGTTGTTGTCGGCCCGGGTTGTTGTCGGCCCGGGTTGTTGTCGGCCCGGGTTGTTGTCGGCCCGGGTTGTTGTCGGCCCGGGTTGTTGTCGGCCCGGGTTGTTGTCGGCCCGGGTTGTTGTCGGCCCGGGTTGTTGTCGGCCCGGGTTGTTGTCGGCCCGGGTTGTTGTCGGCCCGGGTTGTTGTCGGCCCGGGTTGTTGTCGGCCCGGGTTGTTGTCGGCCCGGGTTGTTGTCGGCCCGGGTTGTTGTCGGCCCGGGTTGTTGTCGGCCCGGGTTGTTGTCGGCCCGGGTTGTTGTCGGCCCGGGTTGTTGTCGGCCCGGGTTGTTGTCGGCCCGGGTTGTTGTCGGCCCGGGTTGTTGTCGGCCCGGGTTGTTGTCGGCCCGGGTTGTTGTCGGCCCGGGTTGTTGTCGGCCCGGGTTGTTGTCGGCCCGGGTTGTTGTCGGCCCGGGTTGTTGTCGGCCCGGGTTGTTGTCGGCCCGGGTTGTTGTCGGCCCGGGTTGTTGTCGGCCCGGGTTGTTGTCGGCCCGGGTTGTTGTCGGCCCGGGTTGTTGTCGGCCCGGGTTGTTGTCGGCCCGGGTTGTTGTCGGCCCGGGTTGTTGTCGGCCCGGGTTGTTGTCGGCCCGGGTTGTTGTCGGCCCGGGTTGTTGTCGGCCCGGGTTGTTGTCGGCCCGGGTTGTTGTCGGCCCGGGTTGTTGTCGGCCCGGGTTGTTGTCGGCCCGGGTTGTTGTCGGCCCGGGTTGTTGTCGGCCCGGGTTGTTGTCGGCCCGGGTTGTTGTCGGCCCGGGTTGTTGTCGGCCCGGGTTGTTGTCGGCCCGGGTTGTTGTCGGCCCGGGTTGTTGTCGGCCCGGGTTGTTGTCGGCCCGGGTTGTTGTCGGCCCGGGTTGTTGTCGGCCCGGGTTGTTGTCGGCCCGGGTTGTTGTCGGCCCGGGTTGTTGTCGGCCCGGGTTGTTGTCGGCCCGGGTTGTTGTCGGCCCGGGTTGTTGTCGGCCCGGGTTGTTGTCGGCCCGGGTTGTTGTCGGCCCGGGTTGTTGTCGGCCCGGGTTGTTGTCGGCCCGGGTTGTTGTCGGCCCGGGTTGTTGTCGGCCCGGGTTGTTGTCGGCCCGGGTTGTTGTCGGCCCGGGTTGTTGTCGGCCCGGGTTGTTGTCGGCCCGGGTTGTTGTCGGCCCGGGTTGTTGTCGGCCCGGGTTGTTGTCGGCCCGGGTTGTTGTCGGCCCGGGTTGTTGTCGGCCCGGGTTGTTGTCGGCCCGGGTTGTTGTCGGCCCGGGTTGTTGTCGGCCCGGGTTGTTGTCGGCCCGGGTTGTTGTCGGCCCGGGTTGTTGTCGGCCCGGGTTGTTGTCGGCCCGGGTTGTTGTCGGCCCGGGTTGTTGTCGGCCCGGGTTGTTGTCGGCCCGGGTTGTTGTCGGCCCGGGTTGTTGTCGGCCCGGGTTGTTGTCGGCCCGGGTTGTTGTCGGCCCGGGTTGTTGTCGGCCCGGGTTGTTGTCGGCCCGGGTTGTTGTCGGCCCGGGTTGTTGTCGGCCCGGGTTGTTGTCGGCCCGGGTTGTTGTCGGCCCGGGTTGTTGTCGGCCCGGGTTGTTGTCGGCCCGGGTTGTTGTCGGCCCGGGTTGTTGTCGGCCCGGGTTGTTGTCGGCCCGGGTTGTTGTCGGCCCGGGTTGTTGTCGGCCCGGGTTGTTGTCGGCCCGGGTTGTTGTCGGCCCGGGTTGTTGTCGGCCCGGGTTGTTGTCGGCCCGGGTTGTTGTCGGCCCGGGTTGTTGTCGGCCCGGGTTGTTGTCGGCCCGGGTTGTTGTCGGCCCGGGTTGTTGTCGGCCCGGGTTGTTGTCGGCCCGGGTTGTTGTCGGCCCGGGTTGTTGTCGGCCCGGGTTGTTGTCGGCCCGGGTTGTTGTCGGCCCGGGTTGTTGTCGGCCCGGGTTGTTGTCGGCCCGGGTTGTTGTCGGCCCGGGTTGTTGTCGGCCCGGGTTGTTGTCGGCCCGGGTTGTTGTCGGCCCGGGTTGTTGTCGGCCCGGGTTGTTGTCGGCCCGGGTTGTTGTCGGCCCGGGTTGTTGTCGGCCCGGGTTGTTGTCGGCCCGGGTTGTTGTCGGCCCGGGTTGTTGTCGGCCCGGGTTGTTGTCGGCCCGGGTTGTTGTCGGCCCGGGTTGTTGTCGGCCCGGGTTGTTGTCGGCCCGGGTTGTTGTCGGCCCGGGTTGTTGTCGGCCCGGGTTGTTGTCGGCCCGGGTTGTTGTCGGCCCGGGTTGTTGTCGGCCCGGGTTGTTGTCGGCCCGGGTTGTTGTCGGCCCGGGTTGTTGTCGGCCCGGGTTGTTGTCGGCCCGGGTTGTTGTCGGCCCGGGTTGTTGTCGGCCCGGGTTGTTGTCGGCCCGGGTTGTTGTCGGCCCGGGTTGTTGTCGGCCCGGGTTGTTGTCGGCCCGGGTTGTTGTCGGCCCGGGTTGTTGTCGGCCCGGGTTGTTGTCGGCCCGGGTTGTTGTCGGCCCGGGTTGTTGTCGGCCCGGGTTGTTGTCGGCCCGGGTTGTTGTCGGCCCGGGTTGTTGTCGGCCCGGGTTGTTGTCGGCCCGGGTTGTTGTCGGCCCGGGTTGTTGTCGGCCCGGGTTGTTGTCGGCCCGGGTTGTTGTCGGCCCGGGTTGTTGTCGGCCCGGGTTGTTGTCGGCCCGGGTTGTTGTCGGCCCGGGTTGTTGTCGGCCCGGGTTGTTGTCGGCCCGGGTTGTTGTCGGCCCGGGTTGTTGTCGGCCCGGGTTGTTGTCGGCCCGGGTTGTTGTCGGCCCGGGTTGTTGTCGGCCCGGGTTGTTGTCGGCCCGGGTTGTTGTCGGCCCGGGTTGTTGTCGGCCCGGGTTGTTGTCGGCCCGGGTTGTTGTCGGCCCGGGTTGTTGTCGGCCCGGGTTGTTGTCGGCCCGGGTTGTTGTCGGCCCGGGTTGTTGTCGGCCCGGGTTGTTGTCGGTCCCGGGTTGTTGTCGGCCCGGGTTGTTGTCGGCCCGGGTTGTTGTCGGCCCGGGTTGTTGTCGGCCCGGGTTGTTGTCGGCCCGGGTTGTTGTCGGCCCGGGTTGTTGTCGGCCCGGGTTGTTGTCGGCCCGGGTTGTTGTCGGCCCGGGTTGTTGTCGGCCCGGGTTGTTGTCGGCCCGGGTTGTTGTCGGCCCGGGTTGTTGTCGGCCCGGGTTGTTGTCGGCCCGGGTTGTTGTCGGCCCGGGTTGTTGTCGGCCCGGGTTGTTGTCGGCCCGGGTTGTTGTCGGCCCGGGTTGTTGTCGGCCCGGGTTGTTGTCGGCCCGGGTTGTTGTCGGCCCGGGTTGTTGTCGGCCCGGGTTGTTGTCGGCCCGGGTTGTTGTCGGCCCGGGTTGTTGTCGGCCCGGGTTGTTGTCGGCCCGGGTTGTTGTCGGCCCGGGTTGTTGTCGGCCCGGGTTGTTGTCGGCCCGGGTTGTTGTCGGCCCGGGTTGTTGTCGGCCCGGGTTGTTGTCGGCCCGGGTTGTTGTCGGCCCGGGTTGTTGTCGGCCCGGGTTGTTGTCGGCCCGGGTTGTTGTCGGCCCGGGTTGTTGTCGGCCCGGGTTGTTGTCGGCCCGGGTTGTTGTCGGCCCGGGTTGTTGTCGGCCCGGGTTGTTGTCGGCCCGGGTTGTTGTCGGCCCGGGTTGTTGTCGGCCCGGGTTGTTGTCGGCCCGGGTTGTTGTCGGCCCGGGTTGTTGTCGGCCCGGGTTGTTGTCGGCCCGGGTTGTTGTCGGCCCGGGTTGTTGTCGGCCCGGGTTGTTGTCGGCCCGGGTTGTTGTCGGCCCGGGTTGTTGTCGGCCCGGGTTGTTGTCGGCCCGGGTTGTTGTCGGCCCGGGTTGTTGTCGGCCCGGGTTGTTGTCGGCCCGGGTTGTTGTCGGCCCGGGTTGTTGTCGGCCCGGGTTGTTGTCGGCCCGGGTTGTTGTCGGCCCGGGTTGTTGTCGGCCCGGGTTGTTGTCGGCCCGGGTTGTTGTCGGCCCGGGTTGTTGTCGGCCCGGGTTGTTGTCGGCCCGGGTTGTTGTCGGCCCGGGTTGTTGTCGGCCCGGGTTGTTGTCGGCCCGGGTTGTTGTCGGCCCGGGTTGTTGTCGGCCCGGGTTGTTGTCGGCCCGGGTTGTTGTCGGCCCGGGTTGTTGTCGGCCCGGGTTGTTGTCGGCCCGGGTTGTTGTCGGCCCGGGTTGTTGTCGGCCCGGGTTGTTGTCGGCCCGGGTTGTTGTCGGCCCGGGTTGTTGTCGGCCCGGGTTGTTGTCGGCCCGGGTTGTTGTCGGCCCGGGTTGTTGTCGGCCCGGGTTGTTGTCGGCCCGGGTTGTTGTCGGCCCGGGTTGTTGTCGGCCCGGGTTGTTGTCGGCCCGGGTTGTTGTCGGCCCGGGTTGTTGTCGGCCCGGGTTGTTGTCGGCCCGGGTTGTTGTCGGCCCGGGTTGTTGTCGGCCCGGGTTGTTGTCGGCCCGGGTTGTTGTCGGCCCGGGTTGTTGTCGGCCCGGGTTGTTGTCGGCCCGGGTTGTTGTCGGCCCGGGTTGTTGTCGGCCCGGGTTGTTGTCGGCCCGGGTTGTTGTCGGCCCGGGTTGTTGTCGGCCCGGGTTGTTGTCGGCCCGGGTTGTTGTCGGCCCGGGTTGTTGTCGGCCCGGGTTGTTGTCGGCCCGGGTTGTTGTCGGCCCGGGTTGTTGTCGGCCCGGGTTGTTGTCGGCCCGGGTTGTTGTCGGCCCGGGTTGTTGTCGGCCCGGGTTGTTGTCGGCCCGGGTTGTTGTCGGCCCGGGTTGTTGTCGGCCCGGGTTGTTGTCGGCCCGGGTTGTTGTCGGCCCGGGTTGTTGTCGGCCCGGGTTGTTGTCGGCCCGGGTTGTTGTCGGCCCGGGTTGTTGTCGGCCCGGGTTGTTGTCGGCCCGGGTTGTTGTCGGCCCGGGTTGTTGTCGGCCCGGGTTGTTGTCGGCCCGGGTTGTTGTCGGCCCGGGTTGTTGTCGGCCCGGGTTGTTGTCGGCCCGGGTTGTTGTCGGCCCGGGTTGTTGTCGGCCCGGGTTGTTGTCGGCCCGGGTTGTTGTCGGCCCGGGTTGTTGTCGGCCCGGGTTGTTGTCGGCCCGGGTTGTTGTCGGCCCGGGTTGTTGTCGGCCCGGGTTGTTGTCGGCCCGGGTTGTTGTCGGCCCGGGTTGTTGTCGGCCCGGGTTGTTGTCGGCCCGGGTTGTTGTCGGCCCGGGTTGTTGTCGGCCCGGGTTGTTGTCGGCCCGGGTTGTTGTCGGCCCGGGTTGTTGTCGGCCCGGGTTGTTGTCGGCCCGGGTTGTTGTCGGCCCGGGTTGTTGTCGGCCCGGGTTGTTGTCGGCCCGGGTTGTTGTCGGCCCGGGTTGTTGTCGGCCCGGGTTGTTGTCGGCCCGGGTTGTTGTCGGCCCGGGTTGTTGTCGGCCCGGGTTGTTGTCGGCCCGGGTTGTTGTCGGCCCGGGTTGTTGTCGGCCCGGGTTGTTGTCGGCCCGGGTTGTTGTCGGCCCGGGTTGTTGTCGGCCCGGGTTGTTGTCGGCCCGGGTTGTTGTCGGCCCGGGTTGTTGTCGGCCCGGGTTGTTGTCGGCCCGGGTTGTTGTCGGCCCGGGTTGTTGTCGGCCCGGGTTGTTGTCGGCCCGGGTTGTTGTCGGCCCGGGTTGTTGTCGGCCCGGGTTGTTGTCGGCCCGGGTTGTTGTCGGCCCGGGTTGTTGTCGGCCCGGGTTGTTGTCGGCCCGGGTTGTTGTCGGCCCGGGTTGTTGTCGGCCCGGGTTGTTGTCGGCCCGGGTTGTTGTCGGCCCGGGTTGTTGTCGGCCCGGGTTGTTGTCGGCCCGGGTTGTTGTCGGCCCGGGTTGTTGTCGGCCCGGGTTGTTGTCGGCCCGGGTTGTTGTCGGCCCGGGTTGTTGTCGGCCCGGGTTGTTGTCGGCCCGGGTTGTTGTCGGCCCGGGTTGTTGTCGGCCCGGGTTGTTGTCGGCCCGGGTTGTTGTCGGCCCGGGTTGTTGTCGGCCCGGGTTGTTGTCGGCCCGGGTTGTTGTCGGCCCGGGTTGTTGTCGGCCCGGGTTGTTGTCGGCCCGGGTTGTTGTCGGCCCGGGTTGTTGTCGGCCCGGGTTGTTGTCGGCCCGGGTTGTTGTCGGCCCGGGTTGTTGTCGGCCCGGGTTGTTGTCGGCCCGGGTTGTTGTCGGCCCGGGTTGTTGTCGGCCCGGGTTGTTGTCGGCCCGGGTTGTTGTCGGCCCGGGTTGTTGTCGGCCCGGGTTGTTGTCGGCCCGGGTTGTTGTCGGCCCGGGTTGTTGTCGGCCCGGGTTGTTGTCGGCCCGGGTTGTTGTCGGCCCGGGTTGTTGTCGGCCCGGGTTGTTGTCGGCCCGGGTTGTTGTCGGCCCGGGTTGTTGTCGGCCCGGGTTGTTGTCGGCCCGGGTTGTTGTCGGCCCGGGTTGTTGTCGGCCCGGGTTGTTGTCGGCCCGGGTTGTTGTCGGCCCGGGTTGTTGTCGGCCCGGGTTGTTGTCGGCCCGGGTTGTTGTCGGCCCGGGTTGTTGTCGGCCCGGGTTGTTGTCGGCCCGGGTTGTTGTCGGCCCGGGTTGTTGTCGGCCCGGGTTGTTGTCGGCCCGGGTTGTTGTCGGCCCGGGTTGTTGTCGGCCCGGGTTGTTGTCGGCCCGGGTTGTTGTCGGCCCGGGTTGTTGTCGGCCCGGGTTGTTGTCGGCCCGGGTTGTTGTCGGCCCGGGTTGTTGTCGGCCCGGGTTGTTGTCGGCCCGGGTTGTTGTCGGCCCGGGTTGTTGTCGGCCCGGGTTGTTGTCGGCCCGGGTTGTTGTCGGCCCGGGTTGTTGTCGGCCCGGGTTGTTGTCGGCCCGGGTTGTTGTCGGCCCGGGTTGTTGTCGGCCCGGGTTGTTGTCGGCCCGGGTTGTTGTCGGCCCGGGTTGTTGTCGGCCCGGGTTGTTGTCGGCCCGGGTTGTTGTCGGCCCGGGTTGTTGTCGGCCCGGGTTGTTGTCGGCCCGGGTTGTTGTCGGCCCGGGTTGTTGTCGGCCCGGGTTGTTGTCGGCCCGGGTTGTTGTCGGCCCGGGTTGTTGTCGGCCCGGGTTGTTGTCGGCCCGGGTTGTTGTCGGCCCGGGTTGTTGTCGGCCCGGGTTGTTGTCGGCCCGGGTTGTTGTCGGCCCGGGTTGTTGTCGGCCCGGGTTGTTGTCGGCCCGGGTTGTTGTCGGCCCGGGTTGTTGTCGGCCCGGGTTGTTGTCGGCCCGGGTTGTTGTCGGCCCGGGTTGTTGTCGGCCCGGGTTGTTGTCGGCCCGGGTTGTTGTCGGCCCGGGTTGTTGTCGGCCCGGGTTGTTGTCGGCCCGGGTTGTTGTCGGCCCGGGTTGTTGTCGGCCCGGGTTGTTGTCGGCCCGGGTTGTTGTCGGCCCGGGTTGTTGTCGGCCCGGGTTGTTGTCGGCCCGGGTTGTTGTCGGCCCGGGTTGTTGTCGGCCCGGGTTGTTGTCGGCCCGGGTTGTTGTCGGCCCGGGTTGTTGTCGGCCCGGGTTGTTGTCGGCCCGGGTTGTTGTCGGCCCGGGTTGTTGTCGGCCCGGGTTGTTGTCGGCCCGGGTTGTTGTCGGCCCGGGTTGTTGTCGGCCCGGGTTGTTGTCGGCCCGGGTTGTTGTCGGCCCGGGTTGTTGTCGGCCCGGGTTGTTGTCGGCCCGGGTTGTTGTCGGCCCGGGTTGTTGTCGGCCCGGGTTGTTGTCGGCCCGGGTTGTTGTCGGCCCGGGTTGTTGTCGGCCCGGGTTGTTGTCGGCCCGGGTTGTTGTCGGCCCGGGTTGTTGTCGGCCCGGGTTGTTGTCGGCCCGGGTTGTTGTCGGCCCGGGTTGTTGTCGGCCCGGGTTGTTGTCGGCCCGGGTTGTTGTCGGCCCGGGTTGTTGTCGGCCCGGGTTGTTGTCGGCCCGGGTTGTTGTCGGCCCGGGTTGTTGTCGGCCCGGGTTGTTGTCGGCCCGGGTTGTTGTCGGCCCGGGTTGTTGTCGGCCCGGGTTGTTGTCGGCCCGGGTTGTTGTCGGCCCGGGTTGTTGTCGGCCCGGGTTGTTGTCGGCCCGGGTTGTTGTCGGCCCGGGTTGTTGTCGGCCCGGGTTGTTGTCGGCCCGGGTT
>NW_027620711.1:0-34998 GCF_964198595.1 Lampetra fluviatilis | reverse complement strand
ACACGGGGAGAGAGAGACACGGGGAGAGACACGGGGAGAGACACGGGGGGGGGAGGGGAGAGGGGAGAGACACGGGGAGAGAGAGACACGGGGAGAGACACGGGGAGAGACACGGGGGGGGGGAGGGGAGAGAGAGAGACACGGGGAGAGAGAGACACGGGGAGAGACACGGGGAGAGAGACGGGGGGGGAGGGGAGAGGACACGGGGAGAGAGACACGGAGAGAGACACGGGGGGGGAGACACGGGGAGAGAGACACGGGGAGAGAGAGAGAGAGACACGGGGAGAGACACGGGGGGGGGGGGAGGGGAGAGACACGGGGAGAGAGAGACACGGGGAGAGACACGGGGAGAGAGAGAGAGAGACACGGGGAGAGACACGGGGGGGGGGGGAGGGAGAGAGAGACACGGGGAGAGACACGGGAGAGACACGGGGAAAGAGAGACACACGGGGAGAGAGACACGGGGTGAGAGAGCCACGGGGTGAGAGACAGACACGGGGAGAGAGACACGGGGGAGAGAGACAGAGAGAGAGACAGAGAGAGACACGGGGAGAGACACGGGAAGAGAGACACGGGGAGAGAGAGAGAGACACGGGGAGAGACACGGGGGGGGGGGGGGGAGGGGAGAGACACGGGGAGAGAGAGACACGGGGAGAGACACGGGGAGAGAGAGAGAGAGACACGGGGAGAGACACGGGGGGGGGGAGGGAGAGAGAGACACGGGGAGAGACACGGGGAGAGACACGGGGAAAGAGAGACACACGGGGAGAGAGACACGGGGTGAGAGCCACGGGGTGAGAGAGAGACACGGGGAGAGAGACACGGGGAGAGAGACAGAGAGAGAGACAGAGAGAGACACGGGGAGAGAGACACGGGGAGAGAGAGAGACACGGGGAGAGACACGGGGGGTGGGGGGGGGGAGGGGAGAGACACGGGGAGAGAGAGACACGGGGAGAGACACGGGGAGAGAGAGAGAGAGACACGGGGAGAGACACGGGGGGGGGGGGGAGGGGAGAGACACGGGGAGAGAGAGACACGGGGAGAGACACGGGGAGAGAGACACGGAGAGAGACACGGGGGGGGAGACACGGGGAGAGAGAGAGAGAGACACGGGGAGAGACACGGGGAGAGACACGGGGGGGGAGGGGAGAGACACGGGGAGAGACACGGGGAGAGAGAGAGAGACACGGGGAGAGAGAGAGAGACACGGGAGAGACACGGGGGGGGGGGAGGGGAGAGACACGGGGAGAGAGAGACACGGGGAGAGACACGGGGAGAGAGAGAGAGAGACACGGGGAGAGACACGGGGGGGGGAGGGGAGAGACACGGGGAGAGACACGGGGAGAGAGGGGAGAGACACGGGGAGAGACACGGGGAGAGACACGGGGAGAGAGAGAGAGACACGGGGAGACACGGGGAGAGACACGGGGAGAGAGAGAGACACGGGGAGAGAGAGAGAGAGAGACACGGGGAGAGACACGGGGGGGGGGGGGTGGGAGGGGGAAGAGACACGGTGGGGGGGGAGAAGAGAAACACGGGGAGAGACACGGGGAGAGAGACACGGGGAGAGACACGGGGGGGGGGAGGGGAGAGGGGAGAGACACGGGGAGAGAGAGACACGGGGAGAGACACGGGGAGAGAGACACGGAGAGAGACACGGGGGGGGAGACACGGGGAGAGAGACACGGAGAGAGACACGGGGGGGAAACACGGGGAGAGAGACACGGAGAGAGACACGGGGAGAGAGACACGGGGAGAGACACAGGGGGGGGGGGAGAGAGAGACACGGGGAGAGAGACACGGGGAGAGACACGGGGGGGGAGACACGGGGAGAGAGACACGGAGAGAGACACGGGTGGGGGAGACACGGGGAGAGAGACACGGAGAGAGACACGGGGAAGAGAGACACGGAGAGAGACACGGGAAGAGAGACACGGGGAGAGACACAGGGGGGGGGGAGAGAGAGACACGGGGAGAGACACGGGGGGGGGGGAGGGGAGAGACACGGGGAGAGAGACACGGGGAGAGAGACACGGGGAGAGAGACACGGGGAGAGAGAGACACGGGGAGAGAGAGACACGGGGAGAGAGAGAGAGAGAGAGAGACACGGGGAGAGACACGGGGAGAGACACGGGGGGGGAGGGGAGAGGGGAGAGACACGGGGAGAGAGAGAGACACGGGGAGAGACACGGGGAGAGAGACACGGAGAGAGACACGGGGGGGGAGACACGGGGAGAGAGACACGGGGAGAGACACGGGGGGGGGGAGACACGGGGAGAGAGACACGGAGAGAGACACGGGGAGAGAGACACGGGGAGAGACACAGGGGGGAGGGAGAGAGAGACACGGGGAGAGAGACACGGGGAGAGAGAGAGAGACACGGGAGAGACACGGGGAGAGACACGGGGAGAGAGAGAGAGACACGGGGAGAGACACGGGGAGAGACACGGGGAGAGAGAGAGACACGGGGAGAGACACGGGGGGGGGGGGGTGGGAGGGGAGAGACACGGTGGGGGGGGAGGGGGAGAGACACGGGGGGGGGAGGGGAGAGGGGAGACACGGGGAGAGAGAGACACGGGGAGAGACACGGGGAGAGACACGGGGGGGGGGAGGGGAGAGGGGAGAGACACGGGGAGAGAGAGACACGGGGAGAGACACGGGGAGAGAGACACGGGGAGAGAGACAGAGAGAGAGACAGAGAGAGACACGGGAGAGAGACACGGGGAGAGAGAGAGACACGGGGAGAGACACGGGGGTGGGGGGGGGAGGGGAGAGACACGGGGAGAGAGAGACACGGGAGAGACACGGGGGAGAGAGAGAGAGAGACACGGGGAGAGACACGGGGGGGGGAGGGGAGAGACACGGGGAGAGACACGGGGAGAGAGAGAGAGACACGGGGAGAGACACGGGGAGAGACACGGGGAGAGAGAGAGAGACACGGGGAGAGACACGGGGAGAGACACGGGGAGAGAGAGAGAGACACGGGAGACACGGGGAGAGACACGGGGAGAGAGAGAGACACGGGGAGAGAAAGAGAGAGACACGGGGAGAGACACGGGGGGGGGGGGGGTGGGAGGGGAGAGACACGGGGAGAGACACGGGGAGAGACACGGGGAGAGACACGGGGGGGGGAGGGGAGAGGGGAGAGACACGGGGAGAGAGAGAGACACGGGGGGAGAGACACGGGGAGAGAGACACGGAGAGAGACACGGGGGGGGAAACACGGGGAGAGAGACACGGAGAGAGACACGGGGAGAGAGACACGGGGAGAGGACACAGGGGGGAGGGAGAGAGAGACACGGGGAGAGAGACACGGGGAGAGACACGGGGGGGGAGACACGGGGAGAGAGACACGGAGAGAGACACGGGGGGGGGAGACACGGGGAGAGAGACACGGAGAGAGACACGGGAAGAGAGACACGGGGAGAGACACAGGGGGGGGGGAGAGAGAGAGACACCGGGGAGAGACACGGGGGGGGGGGAGGGGAGAGACACGGGGAGAGAGACACGGGGAGAGAGAGAGAGACACGGGGAGAGACACGGGGAGAGACACGGGGAGAGAGAGAGACACGGGGGAGAGACACGGGGGGGGGGGGGGGTGGGAGGGAGAGACACGGTGGGGGGGGAGGGAGAGACACGGGGGGGGAGGGGAGAGGGGAGAGACACGGGGAGAGAGAGACACGGGGAGAGACACGGGGAGAGACACGGGGGGGGGGAGGGAGAGGGAGAGACACGGGGAGAGAGAGACACGGGGAGAGACACGGGGAGAGAGACACGGGGAGAGAGACAGAGAGAGAGATAGAGAGAGACACGGGAGAGAGACACGGGGAGAGAGAGAGAGACACGGGGAGAGACACGGGGGTGGGGGGGGGAGGGGAGAGACACGGGGAGAGAGAGACACGGGGAGAGACACGGGGAGAGAGAGAGAGAGACACGGGGGAGAGACACGGGGGGGGGGAGGGAGAGACACGGGGAGAGACACGGGGAGAGAGAGAGAGACACGGGGAGAGACACGGGGAGAGACACGGGGAGAGAGAGAGAGACACGGGGAGAGACACGGGGAGAGACACGGGGAGAGAGAGAGAGACACGGGGGAGACACGGGGAGAGACACGGGGAGAGAGAGAGACACGGGGAGAGAGAGAGAGAGACACGGGGAGAGACACGGGGGGGGGGTGGGAGGGGAGAGACACGGGGAGAGACACGGGGAGAGACACGGGGAGAGACACGGGGGGGGGAGGGAGAGGGGAGAGACACGGGGAGAGAGAGAGACACGGGGAGAGACACGGGGAGAGAGACACGGAGAGAGACACGGGGGGGGAGACACGGGGAGAGAGACACGGGGAGAGACACGGGGGGGGAGACACGGGGAGAGAGACACGGAGAGAGACACGGGGGGGGAAACACGGGGAGAGAGACACGGAGGAGAGACACGGGGAGAGACAGGGGGGAGGGAGAGAGAGACACGGGGAGAGAGACACGGGGAGAGACACGGGGGGGGAGACACGGGGAGAGAGACACGGAGAGAGACACGGGGGGGGGAGACACGGGGAGAGAGACACGGAGAGAGACACGGGAAGAGAGACACGGAGAGAGACACGGGAAGAGAGACACGGGGAGAGACACAGGGGGGGGGGAGAGAGAGACACGGGGAGAGACACGGGGGGGGGGAGGGGAGAGACACGGGGAGAGAGACACGGGGAGAGAGACACGGGGAGAGAGAGACACGGGGAGAGAGAGACACGGGGAGAGAGAGAGAGAGAGAGACACGGGGGAGAGACACGGGGAGAGACACGGGGGGGGGAGGGGAGAGGGGAGAGACACGGGGAGAGAGAGAGACACGGGGAGAGACACGGGGAGAGAGACACGGAGAGAGACACGGGGGGGGAGACACGGGGAGAGAGACACGGGGAGAGACACGGGGGGGGGAGACACGGGGGAGAGAGACACGGAGAGAGACACGGGGGGGGAAACACGGGGAGAGAGACACGGAGAGAGACACGGGGAGAGAGACACGGGGAAAGACACAGGGGGGAGGGAGAGAGAGACACGGGGAGAGAGACACGGGGAGAGACACGGGGGGGGAGACACGGGGAGAGAGACACGGAGAGAGACACGGGGGGGGGAGACACGGGGAGAGAGACACGGAGAGAGACACGGGAAGAGAGACACGGGGAGAGACACAGGGGGGGGGGAGAGAGAGACACGGGGAGAGACACGGGGGGGGGGGGAGGGGAGAGACACGGGGAGAGAGACACGGGGAGAGAGACACGGGGAGAGAGACACGGGGAGAGAGAGACACGGGGAGAGAGAGACACGGGGAGAGAGAGAGAGAGAGAGACACGGGGAGAGACACGGGGAGAGACACGGGGGGGGGAGGGGAGAGGGGAGAGACACGGGGAGAGAGAGAGACACGGGGAGAGACACGGGGAGAGAGACACGGAGAGAGACACGGGGGGGGGAGACACGGGGAGAGAGACACGGGGAGAGACACGGGGGGGGAGACACGGGGAGAGAGACACGGAGAGAGACACGGGGGGGGAAACACGGGGAGAGAGACACGGAGAGAGACACGGGGAGAGAGACACGGGGAGAGACACAGGGGGGAGGGAGAGAGAGACACGGGGAAGAGACACGGGGAGAGACACGGGGGGGGAGACACGGGGAGAGAGACACGGAGAGAGACACGGGGGGGGGGAGACACGGGGAGAGAGACACGGAGAGAGACACGGGAAGAGAGACACGGGGAGAGACACAGGGGGGGGGGGAGAGAGAGACACGGGGAGAGACACGGGGGGGGAGGGGAGGGGAGAGACACGGGGAGAGAGACACGGGGAGAGAGACACGGGGAGAGAGACACGGGGAGAGAGAGACACGGGGAGAGAGAGACACGGGGAGAGAGAGAGAGAGAGAGACACGGGGAGAGACACGGGGAGAGACACGGGGGGGGGGGAGGGGAGAGGGGAGAGACACGGGGAGAGAGAGAGACACGGGAGAGACACGGGGAGAGAGACACGGAGAGAGACACGGGGAGAGAGACACGGGGAGAGACACGGGGGGGGGGAGACACGGGGAGAGAGACACGGAGAGAGACACGGGGGGGGAAACACGGGGAGAGAGACACGGAGAGAGACACGGGGAGAGAGACACGGGGAGAGACACAGGGGGGAGGGAGAGAGAGACACGGGGAGAGAGACACGGGGAGAGACACGGGGAAGGAGACACGGGGAGAGAGACACGGTGAGAGACACGGGGGGGGGAGACACGGGGAGAGAGACACGGAGAGAGACACGGGAAGAGAGACACGGGGAGAGACACAGGGGGGGGGGAGAGAGAGACACGGGGAGAGACACGGGGGGGGGGGAGGGGAGAGACACGGGGAGAGAGACACGGGGAGAGAGACACGGGGAGAGAGACACGGGGAGAGAGAGACACGGGGAGAGAGAGAGAGAGAGAGATACGGGGAGAGACACGGGGAGAGACACGGGGAGAGAGAGAGAGACACGGGGAGAGACACGGGGGGGGGAGGGGAGAGACACGGGGAGAGAGACACGGGGAGAGAGACGCGGGGGAGAGGCACGGTGAGAGACAACGGGGGGGGGGGGGGGAGGGAGAGACACGGGGAGAGACACGGGGGGGGGGAGGGGAGAGACACGGGGAGAGAGACACGGGGAGAGACACGGGGAGAGGCACGGTGAGAGACACGGGGGGGGAGACACGGGGAGAGAGACACGGGGAGAGAGAGACAGAGAGAGACACGGGGAGAGAGAGAGAGAGACACGGGGAGAGACACGGGGAGAGAGAGAGACACAGGGAGAGACACGGGGAGAGAGAGAGACACGGGGAGAGACACGGGGAGAGAGAGAGACACGGGGGGGAGACACTCGGAGAGGGACACGGGGAGAGAGACACGGGGGGGGGAGGGGAGAGACACGGGGAGAGAGACAGGAGGAGAGAGACACGGGGAGAGAGAGACACGGGGAGAGAGACACGGGGTGAGAGACACGAAGAGAGACACGGGGGGGGGGAGGGAGAGACACGGGGAGAGACACGGGGTGAGAGACACGGGGGGAGAGACACGGGGAGAGACACGGGGAGAGACACGGGGAGAGAGACGGGGAGAGAGACGGGGGGGGGGGGGAGGGGAGAGACACGGGGAGAGACACGGGGAGAGACACGGGGAGAGACACGGGGAGAGACACGGGGAGAGACACGGGGAGAGAGGAGAGAGAGAGACACGCGGGGGGAGACACGGGGAGAGACACGGGGAGAGAGAGAGACACGCGGGGGGAGAGACACGCGGGGGGAGAGACACGGGGAGAGATACGGGGAGAGACACGGGGAGAGACACGGGGAGAGACACGGGGAGAGAGACGGGGGGGGGGGGGGGAGGGGAGAGACACGGGGAGAGACACGGGGAGAGACACGGGGAGAGAGACGGGGGGGGGGAGGGGAGAGACACGGGGAGAGACACGGGGAGAGACACGGGGAGAGAGAGAGACACGTGGGGGGAGAGACACGGGGAGAGAGACGGGGGGGGGGGGAGGGGAGAGACACGGGAGAGACACGGGGAGAGACACGGGGAGAGACACGGGGAGAGACACGGGGAGAGACACGGGGAGAGACACGGGGAGAGACACGGGGAGAGAGACACGGGAGAGAGAGAGACACGCGGGGGGAGAGACACGGGGAGAGAGACGGGGGAGGGGGGAGGGGAGAGACACGGGGAGAGACACGGGGAGAGACACGGGGAGAGACACGGGGAGAGACACGGGGAGAGACACGGGGAGAGACACGGGGAGAGACACGGGGAGAGAGACACGGGGAGAGACACGGGGAGAGACACGGGGAGAGACACGGGGAGAGACACGGGGAGAGAGACGGGGGGGGGGGGGAGGGGAGAGACACGGGGAGAGACACGGGGAGAGACACGGGGAGAGAGACACGCGGGGGGAGACACGGGGAGAGACACGGGGAGAGAGAGAGAGACACGCGGGGGGAGAGACACGGGGAGAGACACGGGGAGAGACACGGGGAGAGACACGGGGAGAGACACGGGGAGAGAGACGGGGGGGGGAGGGGAGAGACACGGGGAGAGACACGGGGAGAGACACGGGGAGAGACACGGGGAGAGACACGGGGAGAGACACGGGGAGAGAGACGGGGGGGGGAGGGGAGAGACACGGGGAGAGACACGGGGAGAGACACGGGGAGAGACACGGGGAGAGAGACGGGGGGGGGAGGGGAGAGACACGGGGAGAGACACGGGGAGAGACACGCGGGGGGAGAGACACGGGGAGAGACACGGGGAGAGAGACACGGGGAGAGACACGGGGAGAGACACGGGGAGAGAGACACGGGGAGAGAGACACGGGGAGAGAGACACGGGGAGAGACACGGGGAGAGACACGGGGAGAGACACGGGGAGAGAGACGGGGGGGGGGGGGGAGGGGAGAGACACGGGGAGAGACACGGGGAGAGACACGGGGAGAGAGAGAGACACGCGGGGGGAGACACGGGGAGAGACACGGGGAGAGAGAGAGACACGCGGGGGGAGAGACACGCGGGGGGAGAGACACGGGGAGAGATACGGGGAGAGACACGGGGAGAGACACGGGGAGAGACACGGGGAGAGAGACGGGGGGGGGGGGGGAGGGGAGAGACACAGGGAGAGACACGGGGAGAGACACGGGGAGAGAGACGGGGGGGGGAGGGGAGAGACACGGGGAGAGACACGGGGAGAGACACGGGGAGAGAGAGAGACACGTGGGGGGAGAGACACGGGGAGAGAGACGGGGGGGGGGGGGGAGGGGAGAGACACGGGGAGAGACACGGGGAGAGACACGGGGAGAGACACGGGGAGAGACACGGGGAGAGACACGGGGAGAGAGACACGGGGAGAGAGAGAGACACGCGGGGGGAGAGACACGGGGAGAGAGACGGGGGGGGGGGAGGGGAGAGACACGGGGAGAGACACGGGGAGAGACACGGGGAGAGACACGGGGAGAGACACGGGGAGAGACACGGGGAGAGACACGGGGAGAGACACGGGGAGAGAGACACGGGGAGAGACACGGGGAGAGACACGGGGAGAGACACGGGGAGAGACACGGGGAGAGAGACGGGGGGGGGGGGGGGGAGGGGAGAGACACGGGGAGAGACACGGGGAGAGACACGGGGAGAGAGACACGCGGGGGGAGACACGGGGAGAGACACGGGGAGAGAGAGAGAGACACGCGGGGGGAGAGACACGGGGAGACGGGGAGAGACACGGGGAGAGACACGGGGAGAGACACGGGGAGAGACACGGGGAGAGACACGGGGAGAGAGACGGGGGGGGGAGGGGAGAGACACGGGGAGAGACACGGGGAGAGACACGGGGAGAGACACGGGGAGAGACACGGGGAGAGACACGGGGAGAGAGACGGGGGGGGGAGGGGAGAGACACGGGGAGAGACACGGGGAGAGACACGGGGAGAGACACGCGGGGGGAGAGACACGGGGAGAGACACGGGGAGAGAGACACGGGGAGAGACACGGGGAGAGACACGGGGAGAGAGACACGGGGAGAGAGACACGGGGAGAGAGACACGGGGAGAGACACGAGAGAAGGGAGTCCATCCGTGTGCTGGGCGTAGTGGTGGTGTTCGATTCCCGCTCACGGCCAACGCCGCCAGTGGCAGCGATTATCTGAACCGGTCCAGGGCCTCCCCTAGGTCGACTCAGCCTCAAGTCGGTACCTGGTGCCACGGAGCTCAGTAAACATCGCCACTGGGGAGACAAAGGCGGCCGGGGGTGGTGGTGGTGGTGGTGGTGGCCACCCACCCCCCTCTGTGTGTGTCACAGTGGCAGCCTTCATAGGCAGTGCTGCTGCTGCTGCTGCTACTAACAGCACTTGCCCCTCCAGGCCTGTGTGTGTGTGTGTGTGGGCTACCTGGGGGAGCTTTGCTTACCAGCGTGATGTGAGGTTACGGAACCCCTTGACTCCGACGGAGGGGCTCTGCATGTCTCCCGTGAAGAAATCCATCTGTGCGGCGTCACGGGGACACGGACAGAGACACGGACAGAGACACGCGGAGATGCACAGAGAGAGACACGCGGAGACACGCAGAGACACAGACACACAGAGATGCACAGATACACACGGAGATACACAGAGACACACAGAGACACGCAGAGACACACAGAGACACGCAGAGACACACTGAGATGCAGAGAGACACGCAGAGAGACAGAGACACACGCAGAGACACGCACAGACACACGGAGATGCACAGATACACACAGAGACACGCAGAGACACACAGAGACACAGAGACACACAGAGACACACAGAGACACAGAGACACGCAGATACACGCAGAGACACACAGAGACACACGGAGATGCACAGAGACACGCAGAGACACACAGAGACACACAGAGACACACAGAGACACAGAGACACGCAGATACACGCAGAGACACACGGAGATGCACAGAGACACGCAGAGACACACAGAGACACACAGAGACACACAGATACACACGGAGACACGCAGAGACACGTACACACACACACGGAGATGCAGAGAGACACACAGAGACACGCAGAGACACACAGAGACACACAGAGACACACAGATACACACGGAGACACGCAGAGACACGTACACACACACACGGAGATGCAGAGAGACACGCAGAGACACACAGAGACACACAGAGACACACAGAGACACACGGAGATGCACAGAGAGACACGCAGAGAGACAGAGACACGCAGAGACACGTACACACACACGCGGAGATGCAGAGAGACACGCAGAGACACGCAGAGACACACAGAGAGACACAGACACACACAGAGAGACACAGACACACAGATACACACAGAGAGACACAGACACACACAGAGAGACACAGACACACACAGAGAGACACAGACACACACAGAGAGACACAGACACACAGATACACACAGAGAGACACAGACACACACAGAGAGACACAGACACACAGATACACACAGAGAGACACAGACACACACAGAGAGACACAGACACACAGATACACACAGAGAGACACAGACACACACAGAGAGACACAGACACACAGATACACACAGAGAGACACAGACACACACAGAGAGACACAGACACACAGATACACACAGAGAGACACAGACACACACAGAGAGACACAGACACACAGATACACACAGAGAGACACAGACACACACAGAGAGACACAGACACACAGATACACACAGAGAGACACAGACACACACAGAGAGACACAGACACACAGATACACACAGAGAGACACAGACACACACAGAGAGACACAGACACACAGATACACACAGAGAGACACAGACACACACAGAGAGACACAGACACACAGATACACACAGAGAGACACAGACACACACAGAGAGACACAGACACACAGATACACACAGAGAGACACAGACACACACAGAGAGACACAGACACGCAGATACACACAGAGAGACACAGACACACACAGAGAGACACAGACACACAGATACACACAGAGAGACACAGACACACACAGATACAGAGACAGAGACACACAGACACACAGATACAGAGACACACAGACACACAGATACAGAGACACACAGACACAGATACAGAGACACACAGAGACACACAGAGACACACAGAGACACGCAGAGACACGCAGAGACACGCAGAGACAGGAATATACAGAGACACAGATACAGAGACACACAGAGAGACACAGACACTCACAGAGACACAGCCACACAGAGAGACACACAGATACACGCAGAGACACACAGAGATACACAGAGACACACAGAGATATCCCCAACACACTTTGTGTGGGTGAGTGGGTGGGTGGGTGAGTGGGTGAGTGGGTGGGTGGGTGAGTGGGTGAGTGGGTGGGTGGATGAGTGGGTGGGTGAGTGGGTGAGTGGATGAGTGGGTGGGTGAGTGGGTGAGTGAGTGGGTGGGTGAGTGAGTGGGTGACTGACTGAGTGAGTGGTTGAGTGGGTGAGTGGGTGACTGAGTGGGTGACTGAGTGAGTGAGTGGGTGAGCGGGTGAGTGAGTGAGTGAGTGGGTGACTGACTGAGTGAGTGGGTGGGTGAGTGGGTGGGTGAGTGAGTGGGTGAGTGGGTGACTGACTGAGTGGGTGAGTGAGTGGGTGAGTGAGTGGGTGAGTGAGTGAGTGGGTGAATGGGTGACTGACTGAGTGGGTGAGTGGGTGAGTGTGAGTGGGTGAATGGGTGAGTGGGTGAGTGGGTGAGTGAGTGAGTGGGTGAGTGAGTGAGTGGGTGAGTGACTGAATGAGTGAGTGACTGAGTGGGTGAGTGACTGACTGAGTGGGTGACTGAGTGAGTGAGTGACTGACTGAGTGACTGACTGAGTGGGTGAGTGACTGACTGAGTGGGTGAGTGACTGAGTTACTGACTGAGTGAGTGGGTGACTGAGTGAGTGACTGAATGACTGAATGAGTGAGTGGGTGGGTGTGTGAGTAAGTGGGTGGGTGGGTGGGTGAGTGAGTGGGTGGGTGGGTGAGTGGGTGGGTGAGTGACTGACTGAGTGAGTGGGTGGGTGAGTGAGTGGGTGGGTGACTGACTGAGTGGGTGAGTGAGTGGGTAAGTGGGTGAGTGACTGACTGAGTGAGTAAGTGAGTGGGTGACTGACAAAGTGGGTAAGTGGGTGAGTGGGTGAGTGAGTGAATAACTGAGTGAGTGACTGACTGAGTGGGTGAGTGACTGACTGAGTGAGTGAGTGGGTGGGTGAGCGCCTCACCTCGCACCACCCACGGGGTGAGGTGACGCGCCGCACGGACCCAGCGATGGTGCCGCTGCCGTTGCCGTTGTGAGAGGAGAGGCTCCCGGAGAGGAAGGCCGTGTCGGTGAGGGTGAGCGGCGCCTGGCGGACACGCTCACCCGCTCACCCACACGCTCACCCACACACTCACCCGCTCGCTCACTCACTCACACACTCACACACTCACACACTCACACACTCACACACTCACTCAGTCACCCACACGCTCACCCACACGCTCGCCCACACGCTCACACACACGCTCAGCCGCTCACACCACCCGCTCACCCACCCACTCACTCACTCACCCACCCACCCACCCACTCACCCATCCACCCACCCATCCACCCACCCACCCACTCACTCACCCACCCACCCACCCACTCACCCACCCACCCACCCACCCACCCACCCACTCACCCACCCACTCACCCATCCACCCACCCACCCACTCACCCACCCACCCACTCACCCACCCACCCACTCAACCACTCACCCACCCACCCACCCACTCACCCACTCACCCACCCACTCACCCACCCACTCACCCACCCACCACCCACCCACTCACCCACCCACCCACTCACCCACCCACCCACCCACTCACCCACCCACCCACCCACCCACTCACCCACCCACCCACCCACTCACCCACCCCACCCACTCACCCACCCACCCACTCACCCACCCAATCAAACCACCCACCACCACCCACTCACCCACCCACCCACTCACCCACTCACTCACCCACTCACTCACCCACTCACTCACTCACTCACCCACCCACCCACCCACCCACCCACTCACCCACCCACTCACCCACCCACCCAAACAAACCACCCACCCACCCACTCACCCACCCACTCACCCACCCACCCACTCACCCACCCACCCACTCACCCACCCACCCACCCACCCATCCACCCACCCACCCACCCACCCACTCACTCATTCACCCACCCACCCACCCACCCATCCACTCACCCACCCACTCACCCACCCACTCATCCACCCTAACAAACCACCCACCCACCCACTCACCCACCCGCTCACCCACCCACTCACACACACACTCACACACACACTCACTCACCCACTCACTCCCCCACACACCCACCCACTCACCCATCCACTCACACACACACTCACACACACACACACTCACTCACCCACTCACTCACCCACACACCCACCCACTCACCCATCCACTCACTCACCCACTAACTCACTCACTCATTCACCCACTCACTTACTTACCCACCCACTCACTCACCCACCCACTCACTCACCCACTCACTCACCCACTCACTCACCCACCCACCCACACAACCATCCACCCACCCACTCACCCACCCACCCACCCACTCACCCACCCACTCACCCACCCACCCACCCACCCACCCACTCACCCACCCACCCACCCACTCACCCACCCACTCACCCACCCACCCACTCACCCACCCACCCACTCACCCACCCAAACAAACCACCCACCCACCCACTCACCCACCCACTCACCCACTCACTCACCCACTCACCCACTCACTCACTCACCCACCCACCCACCCACCCACTCACCCACCCACCCACCCAAACAAACCACCCACCCACCCACTCACCCACCCACTCACCCACCCACCCACTCACCCACCCACCCACCCATCCACCCACCCACCCACCCACCCACTCACTCACCCACTCATTCACCCACCCACCCACCCACCCATCCACTCACCCACCCACTCATCCACCCTAACAAACCACCCACCCACCCACTCACCCACCCACTCACCCATCCACCCACCCATCCACCCACCCACCCACTCACCCACCCACTCACCCACCCACTCACCCACCCACCCACCCACCCACCCACTCACCCACCCACCCATCCACCCACCCACTCACCCACCCACCCACCCACCCACCCACTCACCCACCCACCCACCCACCCACTCACCCATCCACCCACCCATCCACCCACTCACCCACCCACTCACTCACTCACTCACTCACTCACCCACCCACCCACCCACCCACTCACCCACCCACCCACTCACCCACCCACCCACTCACCCACCCACTCACCCACCCACTCACTCACTCACCCACCCACTCACTCACTCACCCACCCACCCACCCACTCACCCATCCACCCACCCATCCACCCACCCACCCACTCACTCACCCACCCACCCACCCACTCACCCACCCACCCACCCACCCACCCACCCACTCACCCACCCACTCACCCATCCACCCACCCACCCACTCACCCACCCACCCACTCACCCACCCACCCACTCAACCACTCACCCACCCACCCACCCACTCACCCACTCACCCACCCACTCACCCACCCACTCACCCACCCACCCACCCACCCACTCACCCACCCACCCACTCACCCACCCACCCACCCACTCACCCACCCACCCACCCACCCACTCACCCACCCACCCACCCACTCACCCACCCACCCACTCACCCACCCACCCACTCACCCACCCAATCAAACCACCCACCCACCCACTCACCCACCCACCCACTCACCCACTCACTCACCCACTCACTCACCCACTCACTCACTCACTCACCCACCCACCCACCCACCCACCCACCCACTCACCCACCCACTCACCCACCCACCCAAACAAACCACCCACCCACCCACTCACCCACCCACTCACCCACCCACCCACTCACCCACCCACCCACTCACCCACCCACCCACCCACCCATCCACCCACCCACCCACCCACCCACTCACTCATTCACCCACCCACCCACCCACCCATCCACTCACCCACCCACTCACCCACCCACTCATCCACCCTAACAAACCACCCACCCACCCACTCACCCACCCGCTCACCCACCCACTCACACACACACTCACACACACACTCACTCACCCACTCACTCCCCCACACACCCACCCACTCACCCATCCACTCACACACACACTCACACACACACACACTCACTCACCCACTCACTCACCCACACACCCACCCACTCACCCATCCACTCACTCACCCACTAACTCACTCACTCATTCACCCACTCACTTACTTACCCACCCACTCACTCACCCACCCACTCACTCACCCACTCACTCACCCACTCACTCACCCACTCACTCACCCACCCACCCACACAACCATCCACCCACCCACTCACCCACCCACCCACCCACTCACCCACCCACTCACCCACCCACCCACCCACCCACTCACCCACCCACCCACCCACCCACCCACTCACCCACCCACTCACCCACCCACCCACTCACCCACCCACCCACTCACCCACCCAAACAAACCACCCACCCACCCACTCACCCACCCACTCACCCACTCACTCACCCACTCACCCACTCACTCACTCACCCACCCACCCACCCACCCACCCACTCACCCACCCACCCACCCAAACAAACCACCCACCCACCCACTCACCCACCCACTCACCCACCCACCCACTCACCCACCCACCCACCCATCCACCCACCCACCCACCCACCCACTCACTCACCCACTCATTCACCCACCCACCCACCCACCCATCCACTCACCCACCCACTCATCCACCCTAACAAACCACCCACCCACCCACTCACCCACCCACTCACCCATCCACCCACCCATCCACCCACCCACCCACTCACCCACCCACTCACCCACCCACTCACCCACCCACCCACCCACCCACCCACTCACCCACCCACCCACCCATCCACCCACCCACTCACCCACCCACCCACCCACCCACCCACTCACCCACCCACCCACCCACCCACCCACTCACCCATCCACCCACCCATCCACCCACCCACTCACCCACCCACTCACTCACTCACTCACTCACCCACCCACCCACCCACCCACTCACCCACCCACCCACTCACCCACCCACCCACTCACCCACCCACTCACTCACTCACCCACCCACTCACTCACTCACCCACCCACCCACTCACCCATCCACCCACCCATCCACCCACCCACCCACTCACTCACCCACCCACCCACCCACCCACTCACCCACCCACCCACCCACCCACCCACCCACTCACCCACCCACTCACCCACCCACCCACTCACCCACCCACCCACTCAACCACTCACCCACCCACCCACCCACTCACCCACTCACCCACCCACTCACCCACCCACTCACCCACCCACCCACCCACCCACCCACTCACCCACCCACCCACTCACCCACCCACCCACCCACCCACTCACCCACCCACCCACCCACCCACTCACCCACCCACCCACCCACTCACCCACCCACCCACTCACCCACCCAATCAAACCACCCACCCACCCACTCACCCACCCACCCACTCACCCACTCACTCACCCACTCACTCACCCACTCACTCACTCACTCACCCACCCACCCACCCACCCACCCACTCACCCACCCACTCACCCACCCACCCAAACAAACCACCCACCCACCCACTCACCCACCCACTCACCCACCCACCCACTCACCCACCCACCCACTCACTCACCCACCCACCCACCCACCCACCCATCCACCCACCCACCCACCCACCCACTCACTCATTCACCCACCCACCCACCCATCCACTCACCCACCCACTCACCCACCCACTCATCCACCCTAACAAACCACCCACCCACCCACTCACCCACCCACTCACCCATCCACCCACCCATCCACCCACCCACCCACTCACCCACCCACTCACTCACCCACCCACCCACCCACCCACTCACCCACCCACCCACCCACTCACCCACCCACTCACCCATCCACCCACCCATCCACCCACCCACTCACCCACCCACTCACTCACTCACCCACCCACCCACCCACCCACCCACCCACCCACTCACCCACCCACTCACCCACCCACTCACCCACCCACTCACCCACCCACTCACTCACTCACCCACCCACTCACTCACTCACCCACCCACCCACCCACCCACCCACTCACCCACCCACTCACCCACCCACTCACTCACCCACCCACCCACCCACTCACCCACCCACTCACCCACCCACTCACTCACTCACCCACCCACCCACTCACCCATCCACCCACCCATCCACCCACCCACCCACTCACCCACCCACCCACTCACTCACTCACTCACCCACCCACCCACCCACTCACCCACCCACCCACCCACTCACCCACCCACTCACCCATCCACCCACCCATCCACCCACCCACCCACTCACCCACCCACCCACTCACCCACCCACCCACCCACTCACCCACCCACCCACCCACCCACTCACCCACCCACCCACCCACTCACCCACCCACCCACCCACTCACCCACCCACCCACCCACTCACCCAACCACCCACCCACCCACCCACTCACCCACTCACCCACTCACCCACCCACTCACCCACCCACCCACCCACTCACCCACCCACCCACCCACTCACCCACCCACTCACCCACCCACTCACCCACCCACTCACCCACCCACTCACTCACTCACCCACCCACTCACCCACCCACCCACCCACTCACCCACCCACCCACTCACCCACTCACTCACCCACCCACCCACCCACCCACCCACCCACCCACCCACTCACCCACCCACTCACCCACTCACCCACCCACCCACCCACTCACCCACTCACTCACCCACCCACTCAACCACCCACCCACTCACCCACCCACCCACCCACCCACCCACTCACCCACCCACTCACCCACTCACTCACCCACCCACTCACCCACCCACCCACCCACTCACCCACCCACTCACCCACCCACTCACCCACTCACCCACCCACTCACCCACCCACTCACCCACCCACTCACCCACCCACCCAGCCACTCACCCACCCACCCACCCACTCACCCACCCACTCACCCACCCACTCACCCACCCACCCACTCACCCACCCACCCACCCACTCACCCACCCACTCACCCACCCACCCACCCACCCACCCACTCACCCACCCACTCACCCACCCACCCACTCACCCACCCACTCACCACCCACCCACCCACCCACCCACTCACCCACCCACTCACCCACCCACCCACCCACCCACCCACTCACCCCACCCACCCACCCACTCACCCCACTCACCCACCCACCCACCCACCCACCCACCTACCCACTCAACCACCCACTCACCCACCCACCCACCCACCCACCCACTCACCCACCCACCCACCCACTCACCACCCACCCACTCACCCACTCACCCACCCACTCACCCACTCACCCACCCACCCACTCACCCACCCACCCACTCACCCACCCACCCACTCACCCACCCACCCACTCACCCACCCACCCACTCACTCACCCACCCACCCACCCACCCACCCACTCACCCACCCACTCACCCACCCACTCACCCACCCACTCAACCACCCACCCACTCACCCACCCACTCAACCACCCAGAGTAGGGACGACTCTGACCTCGATGGACTGGGAGATGGACATGCGGTTGACTTCGACGTGGGGCAGCCAGCGGCGTCCACCCTCCCCGTCCTCGTAGTCGTCCTCGTACGGCTCGAAGAGATCCGTGGCGTCCACCCCCACAGTCACCGTGCCCTGGAGTCGACCACACGCAGAGTCACTCACCCACAGAGACGCTCACCCACAGAGTCACTCACCCACAGAGTCACTCACCCACAGAGATACACACACACAGAGTCACTCACCCACAGAGTCACTCACCCACAGAGTCACTCACCCACAGAGTCACTCACCCACAGAGTCACTCACACACAGAGTCACTCACCCACAGAGTCACTCACACACAGAGACGCTCACCCACAGAGTCACTCACCCACAGAGTCACTCACCCACAGAGACGCTCACCCACAGAGACGCTCACCCACAGAGTCGCTCACCCACAGAGACGCTCACACCACAGAGTCACTCACCCACAGAGTCACTCACCCACAGAGTCACTCACCCACAGAGTCACTCACACACAGAGTCACTCACCCACAGAGTCACTCACCCACAGAGTCACTCACACACAGAGTCACTCACACACAGAGTCACTCACACACAGAGTCACTCACCCACAGAGTCACTCACCCACAGAGTCACTCACCCACAGAGATACACACACACAGAGTCACTCACCCACAGAGTCACTCACCCACAGAGATACACACAGAGTCACTCACCCACAGAGTCACTCACACACAGAGTCACTCACCCAAAGAGTCACTCACCCACAGAGTCACTCACCCACAGAGTCACTCACACACAGAGTCACTCACACACAGAGTCACTCACACACAGAGTCACTCACCCACAGAGTCACTCACCCACAGAGTCACTCACCCACAGAGTCACTCACACACAGTCACTCACCCACAGAGTCACTCACCCACAGAGTCACTCACACACAGTCACTCACCCACAGAGTCACTCACCCACAGAGTCACTCACACACAGAGTCACTCACCCACAGAGTCACTCACCCACAGAGTCACTCACCCACAGAGTCACTCACCCACAGAGACACACACACACAGAGTCACTCACCCACAGAGACGCTCACCCACAGAGTCACTCACCCACAGAGTCACTCACCCACAGAGTCACTCACCCACAGAGTCACTCACCCACAGAGTCACTCACACACAGAGTCACTCACCCACAGAGTCACTCACCCACAGAGTCACTCACCCACAGAGTCACTCACCCACAGAGTCACTCACACACAGAGTCACTCACCCACAGAGTCACTCACACACAGAGTCACTCACACACAGAGATACACACACACAGAGTCACTCACACACAGAGTCACTCACCCACAGAGTCACTCACCCACAGAGTCACTCACCCACAGAGTCACTCACCCACAGAGTCACTCACACACAGAGTCACTCACACACAGAGTCACTCACCCACAGAGTCACTCACCCACAGAGTCACTCACACACAGAGTCACTCACACACAGAGTCACTCACACACAGAGTCACTCACCCACAGAGTCACTCACCCACAGAGTCACTCACACACAGAGTCACTCACACACAGAGTCACTCACACACAGAGTCACTCACCCACAGAGTCACTCACCCACAGAGATACACACACACAGAGTCACTCACACACAGAGTCACTCACACACAGAGACGCTCACCCACAGAGTCACTCACACACAGAGTCACTCACCCACAGAGTCACTCACCCACAGAGACGCTCACCCACAGAGTCACTCACCCACAGAGTCACTCACCCACAGAGTCACTCACCCACAGAGATACACACACACAGAGACACTCACCCACAGAGTCACTCACCCACAGAGTCACTCACCCACAGAGTCACTCACACACAGAGTCACTCACCCACAGAGTCACTCACACACAGAGTCACTCACACACAGAGTCACTCACCCACAGATCACTCACCCACAGAGTCACTCACCCACAGAGTCACTCACCCACAGAGTCACTCACACACAGAGTCACTCACCCACAGAGTCACTCACCCACAGAGTCACTCACCCACAGAGTCACTCACACACAGAGTCACTCACCCACAGAGTCACTCACCCACAGAGTCACTCACCCACAGAGACGCTCACCCACAGAGTCACTCACCCACAGAGTCACTCACCCACAGAGTCACTCACACACAGAGTCGCTCACCCACAGAGACGCTCACCCACAGAGTCGCTCACCCACAGTCACTCACCCACAGAGTCACTCACCCACAGAGTCACTCACCCACAGAGTCACTCACCCCACAGAGTCACTCACCCACAGAGTCACTCACCCACAGAGTCACTCACACACAGAGACGCTCACCCACAGAATCACTCACCCACAGAGTCACTCACACACAGAGTCACTCACACACAGAGACGCTCACACACAGAGTCACTCACCCACAGAGTCACTCACACAGAGTCACTCACCCACAGAGTCACTCACACACAGTCACTCACCCACAGAGTCACTCACACACAGAGTCACTCACCCACAGAGTCACTCACCCACAGAGTCACTCACACACAGAGTCACTCACCCACAGAGTCACTCACCCACAGAGTCACTCACACACAGAGTCACTCACACACAGAGTCACTCACACACAGAGTCACTCACCCACAGAGTCACTCACCCACAGAGTCACTCACACACAGAGTCACTCACCCACAGAGTCACTCACACACAGAGTCACTCACCCACAGAGTCACTCACACACAGAGTCACTCACCCACAGAGTCACTCACACACAGAGTCGCTCACACACAGAGACGCTCACCCACAGAGTCACTCACCCACAGAGACGCTCACCCACAGAGACGCTCACCCACAGAGTCGCTCACCCACAGAGTCACTCACACACAGAGTCACTCACCCACAGAGTCACTCACCCACAGAGATACACACACACAGAGTCACTCACACACAGAGTCACTCACCCACAGAGTCACTCACACACAGAGTCACTCACACACAGAGTCGCTCACCCACAGAGTCACTCACACACAGAGTCACTCACCCACAGAGTCACTCACCCACAGAGTCACTCACACACAGAGTCACTCACACACAGAGTCACTCACACACAGAGTCACTCACCCACAGAGTCACTCACACACAGAGTCACTCACCCACAGAGTCACTCACACACAGAGTCACTCACACACAGAGTCACTCACCCACAGAGTCACTCACCCACAGAGTCACTCACACACAGAGTCACACACCCACAGAGTCACTCACCCACAGAGACGCTCACCCACAGAGTCACTCACCCACAGAGACGCTCACCCACAGAGTCACTCACCCACAGAGTCACTCACCCACAGAGATACACACACACAGCGTCACTCACCCACAGAGTCACTCACCCACAGAGTCACTCACCCACAGAGACGCTCACCCACAGAGTCACTCACCCACAGAGTCACTCACACACAGAGACGCTCACCCACAGTCACTCACACACAGAGTCACTGTGTGTGTGGGCTGTGTGTGTGTGTGTGTGGGCTGAGTGTGGGCTGTGTGTGGGCTGTGTGTGTGTGTGGGCTGTGTGTGTGTGTGGGCTGTGTGTGGGCTGTGTGTGTGGGCTGTGTGTGTGGACTGTGTGTGTGGGCTGTGTGTGGGCTGTGTGTGGGCTGTGTGTGTGGGCTGTGTGTGTGGACTGTGTGTGTGGGCTGTGTGTGGGCTGTGTGTGTGGGCTGTGTGTGTGGACTGTGTGTGTGGGCTGTGTGTGGGCTGTGTGTGTGGGCTGTGTGTGTGGACTGTGTGTGTGGGCTGTGTGTGGGCTGTGTGTGTGGGCTGTGTGTGTGGGCTGTGTGTGTGTGTGGGCTGAGTGTGGGCTGTGTGTGGGCTGTGTGTGGGCTGTGTGTGTGTGTGGACTGTGTGTGTGGGCTGTGTGTGTGGGCTGGGTGTGTGGGCTGTGTGTGTGTGTGTGGGCTGAGTGTGGGCTGTGTGTGGGCTGTGTGTGTGTGTGGACTGTGTGTGTGGGCTGTGTGTGTGGGCTGGGTGTGTGGGCTGTGTGGGCTGGGTGTGTGTGTGGGCTGGGTGTGTGTGTGTGGGCTGGGTGTGTGTGTGTGGGCTGGGTGTGTGGGCTGGGTGTGGGCTGGGTGTGGGCTGTGTGTGTGTGTGGACTGTGTGTGTGGGCTGTGTGTGTGGGCTGGGTTGTGTGGCTGTGTGGGCTGGGTGTGTGTGTGGGCTGGGTGTGTGTGTGTGGGCTGGGTGTGTGGGCTGGGTGTGGGCTGGGTGTGGGCTGAGTGTGTGTGTGGGCTGGGTGTGGGCTGGGTGTGTGTGTGGGCTGGGTGTGGGCTGTGTGTGGGCTGTGTGTGTGTGTGGGCTGGGTGTGGGCTGTGTGTGGGCTGTGTGTGTGGGCTGTGTGTGCTGTGTGTGGGCTGTGTGTGGGTTGTGTGTGGACTGTGTGTGGGCTGTGTGTGGGCTGTGTGTGTGGGCTGTGTGTGTGGGCTGTGTGTGTGTGTGGGCTGAGTGTGGGCTGTGTGTGGGCTGTGTGTGTGTGGACTGTGTGTGTGGGCTGTGTGTGTGGGCTGGGTGTGTGGGCTGTGTGGGCTGGGTGTGTGTGTGGGCTGGGTGTGGGCTGGGTGTGGGCTGAGTGTGTGTGTGTGGGCTGGGTGTGGACTGGGTGTGGGCTGGGTGTGGGCTGTGTGTGGGCTGTGTGTGGGCTGTGTGTGGGCTGTGTGTGTGGGCTGTGTGTGGGCTAGGTGTGGGCTGTGTGTGGGCTGTGTGTGGGCTGTGTGTGGGCTGTGTGTGTGGGTTGTGTGTGGGCTGTGTGTGGGCTGTGTGTGTGGACTGTGTGTGTGGGCTGTGTGTGTGGGCTGGGTGTGTGGGCTGTGTGGGCTGGGTGTGTGTGGGCTGTATGTGTGGGCTGTGTGTGGGCTGTGTGTGGGCTGGGTGTGTGTGGGCTGGGGTGTGTGTGGGCTGGGTGTGTGGGCTGGGTGTGTGGGCTGGGTGTGGGCTGGGTGTGGGGCTGGGTGTGGCTCGGTGTGGGCTGGGTGTGTGGGCTGGGTGTGTGGGCTGGGTGCGTGTGGGCTGGGTGTGTGGGCTGGGTGTGGGCTGGGTGTGTGGGCTGGGTGTGTGGGCTGGGTGTGGGCTGGGTGTGTGGGCTGGGTGTGGGCTGGGTGTGTGGGCTGGGTGTGGGCTGGGTGCACCTTGGGGTTAGTGCGTTGCTGGAGCCTGCGTTCGTCGCGCTCGCTCTGTAGACTGTGTGTGTGTGGGCTGGGTGTGTGGGCTGGGTGTGGGCTGGGTGTGTGGGCTGGGTGTGTGGGCTGGGTGTGGGCTGGGTGTGTGGGGCTGGGTGTGTGGGCTGGGTGTGGGCTGGGTGTGTGTGTGGGCTGGGTGTGTGGGCTGGGTGTGTGGGCTGGGTGTGGGCTGGGTGTGTGGGCTGGGTGTGTGGGCTGGGTGTGGGCTGGGTGTGTGTGTGGGCTGGGTGTGTGTGTGTGGGCTGGGTGTGGGCTGGGTTGTGGGCTGGGTGCACCTTGGGTTAGTGCGTTGCTGGAGCCTGCGTTCGTCACGCTCGCTCTGTAGACTGTGTGTGTGGGCTGGGTGTGGGCTGGGTGTGTGGGCTGGGTGTGGGCTGGGTGTGGGCTGGGTGTGGGCTGGGTGCACCTTGGGGTTAGTGCGTTGCTGGAGTCTGCGCTCGTCACGCTCGCTCTGTAGACTGTGTGTGTGTGGGCTGGGTGTGGGCTGGGTGTGGGCTGGGTGTGTGGGCTGTGTGTGGGCTGTGTGTGGGCTGGGTGCACCTTGGGGTTAGTGCGTTGCTGGAGTCTGCGCTCGTCACGCTCGCTCTGTAGACTGTGTGTGTGGGCTGGGTGTGGGCTGGTTGTGTGGGCTGGGTGTGGGCTGGGTGTGGGCTGGGTGTGGGCTGGGTGTGTGGGCTGGGTGTGGGCTGGGTGTGTGGGCTGGTTGTGTGGGCTGGGTGTGGGCTGGGTGTGTGGGCTGGGTGTGGGCTGGGTGTGGGCTGGGTGTGGGCTGGGTGTGTGGGCTGGGTGTGGGCTGGGTGTGTGGGCTGGTTGTGTGGGCTGGGTGTGGGCTGGGTGTGTGTGTGTGGGCTGGGTGTGGGCTGGGTGTGTGGGCTGGGTGTGGGCTGGGTGTGTGGGCTGGGTGTGTGGGCTGGGTGTGGGCTGGGTGTGTGTGTGTGGGCTGGGTGTGGGCTGGGTGTGGGCTGGGTGCACCTTGGGGTTTGTGCGTTGCTGGAGTCTACGTTCGTCACGCTCGCTCTGTAGACTGTGTGTGTGTGGGCTGGGTGTGGGCTGGGTGTGTGGGCTGGGTGTGTGGGCTGGGTGTGTGGGCTGGGTGTGGGCTGGTTGTGTGGGCTGGGTGTGGGCTGGTTGTGTGGGCTGGGTGTGGGCTGGTGTGGGCTGGGTGTGTGGGCTGGGTGTGGGCTGGGTGTGTGGGCTGGGTGTGTGGGCTGGGTGTGGGCTGGGTGTGTGTGTGTGGGCTGGGTGTGGGCTGGGTGTGGGCTGGGTGTTTGCTGGGTGCACCTTGGGGTTTGTGCGTTGCTGGAGTCTACGTTCGTCACGCTCGCTCTGTAGACTGTGTGTGTGTGGGCTGGGTGTGGGCTGGGTGTGTGGGCTGGGTGTGTGGGCTGGGTGTGTGGGCTGGGTGTGGGCTGGGTGTGTGTGTGTGGGCTGGGTGTGGGCTGGGTGTGGGCTGGGTGTGTGGGCTGGGTGTGTGTGTGTGGGCTGGGTGTGGGCTGGGTGTGGGCTGGGTGTGTGGGCTGGGTGTGTGTGTGTGGGCTGGGTGTGGGCTGGGTGCACCTTGGGGTTAGTGCGTTGCTGGAGCCTGCGTTCGTCGCGCTCGCTCTGTAGACTGTGTGTGTGTGGGCTGGGTGTGTGGCTGTGTGGGCTGGTGTGGGCTGGGTGCACCTTGGGGTTAGTGCGTTGCTGGAGCCTGCGTTCGTCACGCTCGCTCTGTAGACTGTGTGTGTGTGGGCTGGGTGTGTGGGCTGGGTGTGGGCTGGGGTGCACCTTGGGGTTAGTGCGTTGCTGGAGCCTGCGTTCGTCGCGCTCGCTCTGTAGACTGTGTGGGTGTGGGCTGGGTGTGTGGGCTGGGTGTGGGCTGGGTGTGGGCTGGGTGTGGCTGGGTGCACCTTGGGGTTAGTGCGTTGCTGGAGCCTGCGTTCGTCGCGCTCGCTCTGTAGACTGTGTGGGTGTGGGCTGGGTGTGTGGGCTGGGTGTGGGCTGGGTGCACCTTGGGGTTAGTGCGTTGCTGGAGCCTGCGTTCGTCGCGCTCGCTCTGTAGACTGTGTGGGTGTGGGCTGGGTGTGTGGGCTGGGTGTGGGCTGGGTGCACCTTGGGGTTAGTGCGTTGCTGGAGTCTGCGTTCGTCGCGCTCGCTCTGTAGACTGTGTGTGTGTGGGCTGGGTGTGTGGGCTGGGTGTGGGCTGGGTGCACCTTGGGGTTAGTGCGTTGCTGGAGCCTGCGTTCGTCGCGCTCGCTCTGTAGACTGTGTGTGTGTGGGCTGGGTGTGTGTGTGTGGGCTGGGTGTGGGCTGGGTGCACCTTGGGGTTAGTGCGTTGCTGGAGTCTGCGTTCGTCGCGCTCGCTCTGTAGACTGTGTGTGTGTGGGCTGGGTGTGTGTGTGTGGGCTGGGTGTGGGCTGGGTGCACCTTGGGGTTAGTGCGTTGCTGGAGCCTGCGTTCGTCGCGCTCGCTCTGTAGACTGTGTGTGTGTGGGCTGGGTGTGTGGGCTGGGTGTGGGCTGGGTGCACCTTGGGGTTAGTGCGTTGCTGGAGTCTGCGTTCGTCGCGCTCGCTCTGTAGACTGTGTGGGTGTGGGCTGGGTGTGTGGGCTGGGTGTGGGCTGGGTGCACCTTGGGGTTAGTGCGTTGCTGGAGTCTGCGTTCGTCGCGCTCGCTCTGTAGACTGTGTGTGTGTGGGCTGGGTGTGTGGGCTGGGTGTGGGCTGGGTGCACCGTTTGGGTGTTCAGTGCGTTGCTGGAGCCTGCGTTCGTCACGCTCGCTCTGTAGACTGTGTGTGTGTGGCTGGGGTGTGTGGGCTGGGTGTGGGCTGGGTGCACCTTGGGGTTAGTGCGTTGCTGGAGCCTGCGTTCGTCGCGCTCGCTCTGTAGACTGTGTGTGTGTGGGCTGGGTGTGTGGGCCTGGGTGTGGGCTGGGTGCACCTTGGGGTTAGTGCGTTGCTGGAGTCTGCGTTCGTCGCGCTCGCTCTGTAGACGCTCAAACTCCTCCAGGATCTCCGCAGGAGACCTCCTCCTCTCAACCACCTGGGGGGGGGGGCACGGGGGGGGGGGCACGGGGGGGGGGCACGGGGGGGGGGCACGGGGGGGGGCACGGGGGGGGGCACGGGGGGGGGGCACGGGGGGGGGGCACGGGGGGGGGGCACGGGGAGGGGGGGAACGAGGGGCACGGGGGGCACGGGGGGCACGGGGGGGGGGCACGGGGGGGGGCACGGGGGGGGGCACGGGGGGGGGGGAACGGGGGGCACGGGGGGCACGGGGGGGGGGGCACGGGGGGGGGCACGGGGGGGGGGCACGGGGAAGGGGGGGAGGGAGACACGGGGAGAGAGACACGGGGGGGGGGGGACGACACGGGGAGAGAGACACGGGGGGGGGGGGGGGAGACACGGGGAGAGAGACACGGGGAGAGAGACACGGGGGGGGACGACGACACGGGGAGAGAGACACGGGGTGGGGGGGGGGGGGAGACACGGGGAGAGAGACACGGGGAGAGAGACACGGGGGGGGGGGGGGGGGGAGACACGGGGAGAGAGACACGGGAGGGGGGGTGAGACACGGGGGGGGGGGGGGGGTGAGAGCCTCGACGGACGAGGTGTCTGCTGCTGCTGCTGCTGTGCAGGTGGAGGTGCAGGTGGGTGTGGGCGTTGGAGGGAGGTGTTGCCTACTGCTGCTGCTGCTGCTGTGCAGGTGGAGGTGCAGGTGGGTGTGGGCGTTGGAGGGAGGTGTTGCCTACTGCTGCTGCTGCTGCTGTGCAGGTGGAGGTGCAGGTGGGTGTGGGCGTTGGAGGGAGGTGTTGCCTACTGCTGCTGCTGCTGTGCAGGTGGAGGTGCAGGTGGGTGTGGCGTTGGAGGGAGGTGTTGCCTACTGCTGCTGCTGCTGCTGTGCAGGTGGAGGTGCAGGTGGAGGTGCAGGTGGGTGTGGGCGTTGGAGGGAGGTGTTGCCTACTGCTGCTGCTGCTGCTGTGCAGGTGGAGGTGCAGGTGGAGGTGCAGGTGGAGGTGCAGGGTGGAGGTGCAGGTGGGTGTGGGCGTTGGAGGGAGGTGTTGCCTACTGCTGCTGCTGCTGCTGTGCAGGTGCAGGTGGAGGTGCAGGTGGGTGTGGGCGTTGGAGGGAGGTGTTGCCTACTGCTGCTGCTGCTGCTGTGCAGGTGCAGGTGGAGGTGCAGGTGGGTGTGGGCGTTGGAGGGAGGTGTTGCCTACTGCTGCTGCTGCTGCTGTGCAGGTGGAGGTGCAGGTGGGTGTGGGCGTTGGGGGAGGTGTTGCCTACTGCTGCTGCTGCTGCTGTGCAGGTGGAGGTGCAGGTGGGTGTGGGCGTTGGAGGGAGGTGTTGCCTACTGCTGCTGCTGCTGCTGTGCAGGTGCAGGTGGAGGTGCAGGTGGGTGTGGGCGTTGGAGGGAGGTGTTGCCTACTGCTGCTGCTGCTGCTGTGCAGGTGGAGGTGCAGGTGGGTGTGGGCGTTGGGGGGAGGTGTTGCCTACTGCTGCTGCTGCTGCTGTGCAGGTGGAGGTGCAGGTGGGTGTGGGCGTTGGAGGGAGGTGTTGCCTACTGCTGCTGCTGCTGCTGTGCAGGTGGAGGTGCAGGTGGGTGTGGGCGTTGGAGGGAGGTGTTGCCTACTGCTGCTGCTGCTGCTGTGCAGGTGGAGGTGCAGGTGGGTGTGGGCGTTGGAGGGAGGTGTTGCCTACTGCTGCTGCTGCTGCTGTGCAGGTGGAGGTGCAGGTGGGTGTGGGCGTTGGAGGAGGTGTTGGCCTACTGCTGCTGCTGCTGCTGTGCAGGTGGAGGTGCAGGTGGGTGTGGGCAGTTGGAGGGAGGTGTTGCCTACTGCTGCTGCTGCTGCTGTGCAGGTGGAGGTGCAGGTGGGTGTGGGCGTTGGAGGGAGGTGTTGCCTACTGCTGCTGCTGCTGCTGTGCAGGTGGAGGTGCAGGTGGGTGTGGGCGTTGGAGGGAGGTGTTGCCTACTGCTGCTGCTGCTGCTGTGCAGGTGGAGGTGCAGGTGGGTGTGGGCGTTGGAGGGAGGTGTTGCCTACTGCTGCTGCTGCTGCTGTGCAGGTGGAGGTGCAGGTGGGTGTGGGCGTTGGAGGGAGGTGTTGCCTACTGCTGCTGCTGCTGCTGTGCAGGGTGGAGGTGCAGGTGGGTGTGGGCGTTGGAGGGAGGTGTTGCCTACTGCTGCTGCTGCTGCTGTGCAGGTGGAGGTGCAGGTGGGTGTGGGCGTTGGAGGGAGGTGTTGCCTACTGCTGCTGCTGCTGCTGTGCAGGTGGAGGTGCAGGTGGGTGTGGGCGTTGGAGGGAGGTGTTGCCTACTGCTGCTGCTGCTGCTGTGCAGGTGGAGGTGCAGGTGGGTGTGGGCGTTGGAGGGAGGTGTTGCCTACTGCTGCTGCTGCTGCTGTGCAGGTGGAGGTGCAGGTGGGTGTGGGCGTTGGAGGGAGGTGTTGCCTACTGCTGCTGCTGCTGCTGTGCAGGTGGAGGTGCAGGTGGGTGTGGGCGTTGGAGGGAGGTGTTGCCTACTGCTGCTGCTGCTGCTGTGCAGGGTGGAGGTGCAGGTGGGTGTGGGCGTTGGAGGGAGGTGTTGCCTACTGCTGCTGCTGCTGCTGTCGTGCAGGTGGAGGTGCAGGTGGGTGTGGGCGTTGGAGGGAGGTGTTGCCTACTGCTGCTGCTGCTGCTGTGCAGGTGGAGGTGCAGGTGGGTGTGGGCGTTGGAGGGAGGTGTTGCCTACTGCTGCTGCTGCTGCTGTGCAGGTGGAGGTGCAGGTGGGTGTGGGCGTTGGAGGGAGGTGTTGCCTACTGCTGCTGCTGCTGCTGTGCAGGTGGAGGTGCAGGTGGGTGTGGGCGTTGGAGGGAGGTGTTGCCTACTGCTGCTGCTGCTGCTGTGCAGGTGGAGGTGCAGGTGGGTGTGGGCGTTGGAGGGAGGTGTTGCCTACTGCTGCTGCTGCTGCTGTGCAGGTGGAGGTGCAGGTGGGTGTGGGCGTTGGAGGGAGGTGTTGCCTACTGCTGCTGCTGCTGCTGTGCAGGTGGAGGTGCAGGTGGGTGTGGGCGTTGGAGGGAGGTGTTGCCTACTGCTGCTGCTGCTGCTGTGCAGGTGGAGGTGCAGGTGGGTGTGGGCGTTGGAGGGAGGTGTTGCCTACTGCTGCTGCTGCTGCTGTGCAGGTGGAGGTGCAGGGGGTGCAGGTGGGTGTGGGCGTTGGAGGGAGGTGTTGCCTACTGCTGCTGCTGCTGCTGTGCAGGTGGAGGTGCAGGTGGGTGTGGGCGTTGGAGGGAGGTGTTGCCTACTGCTGCTGCTGCTGCTGTGCAGGTGGAGGTGCAGGTGGGTGTGGGGCGTTGGAGGGAGGTGTTGCCTACTGCTGCTGCTGCTGCTGTGCAGGTGGAGGTGCAGGTGGGTGTGGGCGTTGGAGGGAGGTGTTGCCTACTGCTGCTGCTGCTGCTGTGCAGGTGGAGGTGCAGGTGGGTGTGGGCGTTGGAGGGAGGTGTTGCCTACTGCTGCTGCTGCTGCTGTGCAGGTGGAGGTGCAGGTGGGTGTGGGCGTTGGAGGGAGGTGTTGCCTACTGCTGCTGCTGCTGCTGTGCAGGTGGAGGTGCAGGTGGGTGTGGGCGTTGGAGGGAGGTGTTGCCTACTGCTGCTGCTGCTGCTGTGCAGGTGGAGGTGCAGGTGGGTGTGGGCGTTGGAGGGAGGTGTTGCCTACTGCTGCTGCTGCTGCTGTGCAGGTGGAGGTGCAGGTGGAGGTGCAGGTGGGTGTGGGCGTTGGAGGGAGGTGTTGCCTACTGCTGCTGCTGCTGCTGTGCAGGTGGAGGGTGCAGGTGGGTGTGGGCGTTGGAGGGGAGGTGTTGCCTACTGCTGCTGCTGCTGCTGGGGGGGTGCAGGTGGTGTGGGTGGGGGGTTGCCTACTGCTGCTGCTGCTGCTGTGCAGGTGGAGGTGCAGGTGGGTGTGGGCGTTGGAGGGAGGTGTTGCCTACTGCTGCTGCTGCTGCTGTGCAGGTGGAGGTGCAGGTGGGTGTGGGGCGTTGGAGGGAGGTGTTGCCTACTGCTGCTGCTGCTGCTGTGCAGGTGGAGGTGCAGGTGGGTGTGGGCGTTGGAGGGAGGTGTTGCCTACTGCTGCTGCTGCTGCTGTGCAGGTGGAGGTGCAGGTGGAGGTGCAGGTGGGTGTGGGCGTTGGAGGGAGGTGTTGCCTACTGCTGCTGCTGCTGCTGTGCAGGTGGAGGTGCAGGTGGGTGTGGGCGTTGGAGGGAGGTGTTGCCTACTGCTGCTGCTGCTGCTGTGCAGGTGGAGGTGCAGGTGGGTGTGGGCGTTGGAGGGAGGTGTTGCCTACTGCTGCTGCTGCTGCTGTGCAGGTGGAGGTGCAGGTGGGTTGTGGGCGTTGGAGGGAGGTGTTGCCTACTGCTGCTGCTGCTGCTGTGCAGGTGGAGGTGCAGGTGGAGTGCAGGTGGGTGTTGGGCGTTGGAGGAGGTGTTGCCTACTGCTGCTGCTGCTGCTGTGCAGGTGGAGGTGCAGGTGGGTGTGGGCGTTGGAGGGAGGTGTTGCCTACTGCTGCTGCTGCTGCTGTGCAGGTGGAGGTGCAGGTGGGTCGTGGGCGTTGGAGGGAGGTGTTGCCTACTGCTGCTGCTGCTGCTGTGCAGGTGGGAGGTGCAGGTGGGTGTGGGCGTTGGAGGGAGGTGTTGCCTACTGCTGCTGCTGCTGCTGTGCAGGTGGAGGTGCAGGTGGGTGTGGGCGTTGGAGGGAGGTGTTGGCCTACTGCTGCTGCTGCTGCTGTGCAGGTGGAGGTGCAGGTGGGTGTGGGCGTTGGAGGGAGGTGTTGCCTACTGCTGCTGCTGCTGCTGTGCAGGTGGAGGTGCAGGTGGGTGTGGGCGTTGGAGGGAGGTGTTGCCTACTGCTGCTGCTGCTGCTGTGCAGGTGGGGAGGGGGTGCAGGTGGTGTGGGCGGTTTGGAGGAGGTGTTGCCTACTGCTGCTGCTGCTGTGCAGGTGGAGGTGCAGGTGGGTGTGGGCGTTGGAGGGAGGTGTTGCCTACTGCTGCTGCTGCTGCTGTGCAGGTGGAGGTGCAGGTGGGTGTGGGCGTTGGAGGGAGGTGTTGCCTACTGCTGCTGCTGCTGCTGTGCAGGTGGAGGTGCAGGTGGGTGTGGGCGTTGGGGGAGGTGTTGCCTACTGCTGCTGCTGCTGTGCAGGTGGAGGTGCAGGTGTGGGTGTGGGCGTTGGAGGGAGGTGTTGCTACTGCTGCTGCTGCTGTGCAGGTGAGGTGCAGGTGGGTGTGGGCGTTGGAGGGAGGTGTTGCCTACTGCTGCTGCTGCTGCTGTGCAGGTGGAGGTGCAGGTGGGTGTGGGCGTTGGAGGGAGGTGTTGCCTACTGCTGCTGCTGCTGTGCAGGTGGAGGTGCAGGTGGGTGTGGGCGTTGGAGGGAGGTGTTGCCTACTGCTGCTGCTGCTGCTGTGCAGGTGGAGGTGCAGGTGGGTGTGGGCGTTGGGGGGAGGTGTTGCTACTGCTGCTGCTGCTGCTGTGCAGGTGGAGGTGCAGGTGGGTGTGGGCGTTGGAGGGAGGTGTTGCCTACTGCTGCTGCTGCTGCTGTGCAGGTGGAGGTGCAGGTGGGTGTGGGCGTTGGAGGGAGGTGTTGCCTACTGCTGCTGCTGCTGCTGTGCAGGTGGCAGGTGGAGGTGCAGGTGGGTGTGGGCGTTGGAGGGAGGTGTTGCCTACTGCTGCTGCTGCTGCTGTGCAGGTGGAGGTGCAGGTGGGTGTGTGGGCGTTGGAGGGAGGTGTTGCCTACTGCTGCTGCTGCTGCTGTGCAGGTGGAGGTGCAGGTGGGTGTGGGCGTTGGGGGGAGGTGTTGCTACTGCTGCTGCGGTGTAGTGGGGTGGGGCGTTGGGGGGAGGTGTTGCCTACTGCTGTGTGCTGGCTGTGGGTGGGGTGTGGGGGGGGGGGGCTGCTGTGCAGGTGGAGGTGCAGGTGGGTGTGGCGTTGGAGGGAGGTGTTGCCTACTGCTGCTGCTGCTGCTGTGCAGGTGGAGGTGCAGGTGGAGGTGCTAGGTGGGTGTGGGCGTTGGAGGGAGGGTGTTGCCTACTGCTGCTGCTGCTGCTGTGCAGGTGGAGGTGCAGGTGGGTGTGGGCGTTGGAGGGAGGTGTTGCCTACTGCTGCTGCTGCTGCTGTGCAGGTGGAGGTGCAGGTGGGTGTGGGCGTTGGAGGGGAGGTGTTGCCTACTGCTGCTGCTGCTGCTGTGCAGGTGGAGGTGCAGGTGGGTGTGGGCGTTGGGGGGAGGTGTTGCTACTGCTGCCTGCTGCTGTGCAGGTGGAGGTGCAGGTGGGTGTGGGGCGTTGGGGGGAGGTGTTGCCTACTGCTGCTGCTGCTGCTGTGCAGGTGGAGGTGCAGGTGGGTGTGGGCGTTGGAGGGAGGTGTTGCCTACTGCTGCTGCTGCTGCTGTGCAGGTGGAGGTGCAGGTGGGTGTGGGCGTTGGAGGGAGGTGTTGCCTACTGCTGCTGCTGCTGCTGTGCAGGTGGAGGTGCAGGTGGGTTGTGGGCGTTGGAGGGAGGTGTTGCCTACTGCTGCTGCTGCTGCTGTGCAGGTGGAGGTGCAGGTGGAGGTGCAGGTGGGTGGGCGTTGGAGGGAGGTGTTGCCTACTGCTGCTGCTGCTGCTGTGCAGGTGGAGGTGCAGGTGGGTGTGGGCGTTGGAGGGAGGTGTTGCCTACTGCTGCTGCTGCTGCTGTGCAGGTGGAGGTGCAGGTGGGTGTGGGCGTTGGAGGGAGGGTGTTGCCTACTGCTGCTGCTGCTGCTGGTGCAGGTGGAGGTGCAGGTGGGTGTGGGCGTTGGAGGGAGGTGTTGCCTACTGCTGCTGCTGCTGCTGTGCAGGTGGAGGTGCAGGTGGAGGTGCAGGTGGTGTGGGCGTTGGAGGGAGGTGTTGCCTACTGCTGCTGCTGCTGCTGTGCAGGTGGAGGTGCAGGTGGGTGTGGGGCGTTGGAGGGAGGTGTTGCCTACTGCTGCTGCTGCTGCTGTGCAGGTGGAGGTGCAGGTGGGTGTGGGCGTTGGAGGGAGGTGTTGGCTACTGCTGCTGCTGCTGCTGTGCAGGTGGAGGTGCAGGTGGGTGTGGGCGTTGGAGGGAGGTGTTGCCTACTGCTGCTGCTGCTGCTGTGCAGGTGGAGGTGCAGGTGGGTGTGGGCGTTGGAGGGAGGTGTTGCCTACTGCTGCTGCTGCTGCTGTGCAGGTGGAGGTGCAGGTGGGTGTGGGCGTTGGGGGGAGGTGTTGCCTACTGCTGCTGCTGGCTGTGCAGGTGGAGGTGCAGGTGGGTGTGGGCGTTGGGGGGAGGTGTTGCCTACTGCTGCTGCTGCTGCTGTGCAGGTGGAGGTGCAGGTGGGTGTGGGCGTTGGAGGGAGGTGTTGCCTACTGCTGCTGCTGGCTGCTGCTGCTGTGCAGGTGGAGGTGCAGGTGGTGTGGGCGTTGGAGGGAGGTGTTGCCTACTGCTGCTGCTGCTGCTGCTGTGCAGGTGGAGGTGCAGGTGGGTGTGGGCGTTGGAGGGAGGTGTTGCCTACTGCTG